>NW_028274818.1:20613833-20765125 GCF_037043125.1 Eumetopias jubatus | reverse complement strand
TTATGCATGTCTATATATATATGTTGTAGATGTGTGATATTTTCCTACCTCTGGATGGATTGCCAAACATAATTTTTAAAATAGCTCTTTTTGATTGGCTTAAACAAACATGCACTTATATAAATTTATTATTCATAAAAATTCTCAAAAAATATAATAAAAACTAACTTAAATGCTTTTCAGGATCATATCACTTAGGAAAATGTTTGGTGTTGAAACAAGCTTAAATTTGTTGGTTTAATTTTTTTTTAAAGATTTTATTTATTATTTGAGAGAGAGAATGATAGAGAGTACGAGAGGGAAGAGGGTCAGAGGGTCAGAGGGAGAAGCAGACTCCCTGCCGAGCAGGGAGCCCAATGCAGGACTCGATCACGGGACTCCAGGATCATGACCTGAGCCGAAGGCAGATGCTTAACCCACTGAGCCACCCAGGCGCCCAAATCTGTGGGTTTAATTAATACAGACAAGTCTTTACAGTTATTAGCATTAAGTATACTATTATTCTACCAGGGTTGTTAGTCATATAAACTCATGTTATCTATGTTACAAAATTTGTCAGCAAGGAATGTAATTTAAGATGATGGCTAACTGCTTTAATGGTTCATGAAATTAATGAAGGATGGTTGGAAGAAAAGCAGGGAGGGACAAGGTCCCCCTCAGCCCCCCAAGAGGAAACCACCTTTAAAAGGATTTTTATACCACCCTGGAAGGAGCCTCCATCCTTTCCCACCATAGGGAGATGACAAAAACCTGATTTGGTGGCAGGCACGCAGGGAGGGTTAATCATATTAAAACAGCCGCCAACAGGCCCATAAAAACCCCTAGACTTAGAAACTCTGGTGGCAACCCTTTCGGGTCCCCTCTCTCTTTGGGAGCTTTGTACTATCACTCAATAAACTTTGCTTTGCTGCCTACCACTCTTGGTCTGGTCTACCTCTTCATTCTTCAAAGAGGCGTGACCAAGAACCACAGACACTGAAAGAGAAGAAATCCTGTAACAAAATCTTTAGGAGTATGAGTATGATTGTTAAGACCAGATAAATTAAATGGATGTAAGTATGATGAGAGTTTTTAGGTAAAACTTTTGAAATAGGTTCCCCAAATCTTTTGATAATCTGGAACCTTAAGGTATTGCTAAGTTAAATGATGGATAGTCATTTAAATATTTAGATCATTTCCAAATAAGATAAAATACTGAAACAATTGCTAAACATAGGCTTATCCATTTTTTGGTTTCCTTTTACAGAGGAACTAAAAGATATTTGGGTCTATTAGTAAACGTGTTTTTGTGCTACATTAAAAAAAAATTTGTACTATGAGAAATCATATGTCTTTAGAAATTCTGAAATGTATTAATAAATTTGCCAGTCTAAAGAATGCTGATGTAACAGTTCACAATTGCTTAATTCTTAGTTTTCATTAGAAATTATGATTTCTAAGTGTTAAGAATTCTAATTAGTATGTGTAAAGTTACTAGATATAATAAGGGAAAAATCTCCCATGCTAAGAAGGTAGTATATGTGTTTTTAGTAAAACAAGTTATGAGGAATGGAGATATATTTTTGTTGAAGAGAAAGAAAGTTGTAGAAGGTTTGTGGAGAAGGAATCTTTGAAAAGGAATTTAATGTGTGGTCAAGTTGACGAAGGTTAGAATAAATTTAAGTTAAATACATTTTAATGTCAAAAGTAAGCTGGTATAAAATTAGAATTGGTTTTCTCTCTCTTAAAAAAGAAGATTTTCTTGGACTTTTGGTCTGCTTTTGATAACAGATTGTGAAAGTTTCTTTACCTTTTAAGTAATCTGCCTAGAAAGCAAAAGCTCTGTGTTTTATAATTTTCTGTGCTTTATCAGGTCTTTTATTGGTTTTGTTCATAACTGTAATCTCTTGTGTTTGCCCTTAAAATCTTGTCACTTTCATTAAATAGATAATTATCATTTCATAATGAGCTATGATTCTATTAGTCAAGTCTCTAACTACTTTAATATTTTTTGACAAACTTCCCAAAATCAAATTCTAAATAAAGTCTTTTTTGCCTCAAATTAAATTTGAGAATTTCCAGATGGTTCCTGAAACATTTTAAAATATTTGTTCTCTCTCCTTATAAAAAGAGAGATGTTACACTACTTAGGCTTATTTGGTATGTTAAGCTATCTGGGAAGTGATGATGAACCTTTTTAGGTCATGTTATGTGGATAAATGTTATTAATGTACATATATTAGAAATTATATGAAATTCCTAAAAATCTGATATGTCCTGGTATAATGTTATCAGTCACAATTCTAGTTATTACCTTAAAATGTTGTATGTCACAGAAATAACCAAATTTTGTTATCAATTCCATTACAATGAACTCATCAGTTCTTTCAGAATGGGCAGGTAAAGTCTTTTGGTCATTTATGGACAATTATTGCTTTACACAGGTGCTTTTTGAGAGTGTTCCTGCAAAAGTACTTCACCTTCAAGGAGATTCAAGGAAAGGCCTTTTGACAAGTGCAGGATTCTGATAACTTTAAGATTATGAAATTTGGCTGGGTAAGAATTTCCAGAACAGGTGGAAAACTGGGTTCAAGCAGAACAAGTGTTAATTACATGGGACTGAATAAACTGACAAGGATGACTGTAATTATTATGACTTCATTTTGAAACATTGCCAGTTCTTCTTTGTTTTTGCAGATTTAAGGAATTCTTCTCTTTTCTCTTAAGCTATTAACAATTTGATAAGATAGATCTTTGTGAACAAAGACGAAACAACTAACCTGATCTGATCCCTCTGGAATTCGGTAACCTAGTGAGTATTCTTATTTTCATGGCAATATAGTTATTTACATAACTTCAATAAGAATCTGTTCTTCTTGTAACAGGACACAATTGGAAACATTGGTTATATCACCTAGGCTATGCCTGGAAGGTCATATTTGAGAGACATACTCATATACTCAGATATGACCAGATAGCTTTAAGGAACTAAGGTGGACTTTGTGGAGCCAATAAAGCCCCTTGGAAAAAATGGCCTGGTACCTTGCTTACAGAGTTCCTAGCAGCCTTATCAGGTGAGTAAGGAAGGTCACTTCCTGACAGGCTCAGGAATCTCAAAATATTTGGGGCACTTCAAGAAGAGAGGAATTCACCCACATTTACAGACATCGAAGGCAAGGTCTGATGGTGAGTCCTTGGCATGGCTTCTTAGCCTTCAGAGGCTTTTAAAAGTTCAGTCTAAGGTTTCTTATGAAAAATTCCATCAAAGCAGATTTAACAAAGCCTATATGGTCGATCACTACTCTTGCTGCACTTATATAAATAATCATGCCAAGTTTCTTGAAACTAGACTTAATTTGCAAACACATCAGTCTTAAGTTGGCTATCTTTGATAGAAATGAGGATGATTTGGAGAGAAAAAAACTGTTTCAGTAGAAACCATTGTTAAAGGATTTTTTTCTCCATCGGTGCCCTCAGTTCTTGGTCACGCCACTTTGAAGAATGAAGAGGTAGACCAGACAGAATGGTGGGCAGCAAAGAAAGGTTTATTGAGCAGTAACGAAGTAATAGTACAAAGCTCCCAAGGAGGAAGGGGACCCAAGAGGGTTGCCACCAGAGTTTCTCAGTCTAGGGGTTTTAATGGGTTTGTTGGCAGGCTGTTTTAATCTGATTAACCCTCACTGAACCTGTCACACAAACAGGTTTTTGTCATCTGTCTATCACATGGGAAAGGGTGGAGGGCTCCTTCCAGGGTGGTGTAAAATCCTTTTAAGGGTGGTTTCCTCTTAGAGCAGAGGCCCCTACCTTCCAACTATCCTTCATCACTATTCTAGTGCTGTTCCTTGTCTTTGAGGTTTTGTACTGGATCCTGAATCCTCCCAGTTACCTCATAGCTGGTGACAACTCTCCAAACTAACACCCAATTTTCTCCCATCTTTTTGGCTTGGAATCACTAAGAACAAAAGCTGCCCTTTCCCCGCAAAGCCCTTCAAAACAAAATGTGAACAACTTGTTATAAACTTAAGAAAAATCACCACAATAGCTCATGCGTGGACAGTCTTCATGCCTGTTGCTGTGTGGCCACTCAGAACGATCACCAGAGACATTCAAACTGCAAACCAGGAAAATCTGTCAGACTGCCAAAGCCAGCCTCCACTCCATCTGAGATGCTTCAAGCCAGACCGCTGGCAATCTTCTCAACCGACTGCCTTCAGAACTCAGAAACCAGGATTAGAGTCTGCTCCAATCATTAACCACTGTGTTTCTTTTGTTTCCATAGAAATGCCTCTTATTAAATACCCAATTGCTTGCGCCATAGGTCTCACTTTGGAAACACATCTGCATCACCACCTCCTGAAATGAGACGCCCCATTTGACTGAACTGACCTGTTCTCAGGACTAAGAGACCGGTTCAATGAGATGAAGCAATCTACCAACTCAAATTTACGTACTGACACTTCTTGGAGAAGTTTCAAAGGTATGACTGAGGAGAGCAAAATACCTGACCCCAAAATAGGCCGCTTTGGCATGTGGATTATTTTGAGCCGAAGGCAGGCAAGACACAGCAGACTTGGGGTGCCTGGGTGACTCAGTCAGTCAAACATCTGCCTTTGGCTCAGGTCATGGTCTCAGGGTCCTGGGATTGAATCCTGCGCCCGGCTCCCAGCTCATCCGGGAGTCTGCTTCTCCCTCCCTCTCTGCCCCTCCCCCATGCTCATGCGCGCACCTGTGCGCGCGCTCTCTCTCTCTCAAATAAATAAATAAGATCTTTAAAAAAAAAAAGAGACCCAGTGGACTCAAAAAAAAAAACCTTTTACCACTTCCTTAACTGCCTAAATGAATTTAGATAGGGGGGCTGACCCCAAAAGAAAGCTATCACGGGAGGTAACTTCTTATCTGAATGAGCTATCTCTATGGTAGGACAAACATCCAATACCAAACATCTGCTCTTCTTATTGTCCTGTGAATCACCCTCCTCCCCTTTGAAGCCCCAGGCCCCTGTCCCATTACCTCAGGTTGGCATATAAAACCTCAAATAACCAAATTGTCCTTGGGTCTCAGGTTCTTATGGGGCTTCTGTATTTACATGATTAAATTTGGTTTTGTCCTGTTAATTTGCCTTATATCAATTTACCAGCCAAAAAGGATGGATGAAAATTTTTTCCTTCCCGATATTAGCCTCAGGGATCTCAATTTTAATGTTGATGTTACTCTAGAGCTGCTTAAGACTCACCCCAGAGGTGTGGTTGGAGGGAAACAAGATCACTGGACTCCCAGGTCAGGGACCTAAAGCAAGGCTAAGGCAAAGCAAGGCTCTTCCTTCTAGCTCCCCTGTTTTGAGCAGTGAGACCCAAAACTCTCAGCTACTCAGATTTTGATGTTTGACTCTTTCTCAGGTTCCAATAATTGTTGACAAAACTTTGTTCAAATTTAAAATCAGAAGTTACTACCATAAAATACATCTGTTGATTCCCCCCCCCCCCCCCCCCCCCCCCGCTTCTGGCTAGTTCTAGCTAAAATGAAGTTCATTTAAATAAGAAATACAGATTTCTGTGCACCTTTTAAAATAACAGTTCTGTGAATGCTATTTTCTTCTGCAGATTATGCTAAAGCCAGTTTCCTCTCTGAATGAATGTTTCTAACACGTGAATTCAAAATACAATAAGCCTACGTCACCAGATGCCCTGAGTAAACAGGAACTAAGTGCAGCTGGAGCTTTGTGGCTTTTCTTGCTTTTTCCTTTTTTCTCCTCTTCCTCAGACCATTGGCTGTTGAATACTTTTTTTTTAATTAAAGAGGAAAAAAATGTTTTTGTTTTTTAATAAATCCTTTTGCCTGCACCAAAAAAAAAATCATATTAAAAAGTTGAAAACTTTCAAAAGAATGAAGAAGTTTCTCTTTGCAGAACACAGGAAAATCCATTTGTCTCAATATCTGATCACGTTTCCCTGACAGTAGAAAGTATTCACTTCTTACTGCTTCTCTATTTTCTCATCTGCCCTGCCTACGAGGGGAGGAAGAATGCTTTCCCTCTTCTTTTTTTTTTTTTTTGGTTCCTCATTAAAACAACATGAAAATAAATTAAAAAAAGATTTTTTCTATTTATATCACTTTTCTTGGAAATGCCACCACCTGGATATCCTTGTCTGGAATATGCCTTCAAAAGTGTGGGAGGTCTAGAAAAATTATACAATAAGTAGAGGAAGTTAAAAAAAAAATCTGTTGAATAAAACATGGTCTCAGAATTACTTCCAAACATCAAATTGTCCATTATTCCTTTTTTTTTTTTTTTGAGACCATTCATATATACTGGAAGTCAACAAAACAGGGTCAAAGTTTAGCTACAACAAGAGTAAATTTAGGAATTGTAAGAACTAATCAAAACCTGTGACAATTATTGGTATTATCTTGTACCAAATATTGTTCAAAATAAGAGGCTTGTTCATCTAGTCTTGAAAACTGGCTTTGCTACAGAGACTCTTCTTATAGTCCTCATAAGAAATGCTTTATGTGCATGAATTCTGTCCAATGGTAGCTTTTCTTTAAGCATAAAACAAGAGATGAGAATGCGGTGGACAAATAGCTTGGATTTATTTATGATCCAGTTACAAGTTTCTAACTGTTGCATTTCCCATATGAAATGGAAATGGAAGCAAGTAACATAAAGCTTCTTAAAAGTCTGACATGAAAAGGAATTGTATTAAAACATGTCCGTGGCAAAGTGTGCTCAAAGTTAAGCTCTTATCTGTACACAGTTAAAACAGATTAAAAGCAAATCTATGGTACAATTCTGTGGTCTTCCTGCCTATTGCCCAGCTTAGTGAGACATAGATCCTACCAAGTGAACAAAAAAGTCGCCTGATACTTGCTATTTCTAGGCTGTTGAGTTTCTGAAGAAGGAAGTAGATTAGTCAACTGTGTCATCTATGAGTGGGAGAAATATAACACTGACATAACTGATAATTTGTGTGCTGCATCAAATGACAGTGTGCATGGCGTCGTTTAAAATTTTAGAAGATAAGATTATGCTTTACATTATCTTCTTGACGAAATTTTATTGTCCTCCTTTGGTTGCTGACTTCAAAGTAGTTGCTCAAAATGAAAGAATAACAAAATGTATTATGAAGATGAATTTAGTTCTCTATTATAATCTGTAAAGTAATAGAGTCTGTATCACTGGTTGTTAGCCAAGGGTTATTTTGTCACCCAGGAGACATTTTACACCTTCAGGAGATATTTTTGATTATCATGACTGGCAGGGAGTAGTGAGAGGTCAGGGGTGATGGTCAGCGTGCTACAATGCATAGGATGGCCTCCCACAACAAAACAGTATCCGGCTCCTGTGTCTACAGTGCTGAGATTGAGAAACTCTATTTCATATGAATTATCAGAATGAACAAAAAACATGTACATGATATAATCCTGAAGTAGTTTTGTTCTTTTCACATTATAAATTTTTAGAACGTTTTTCTACATGTTTTTAGAGTTTTGTTATCAAACACATAAAATAATTACTCATGTTATACCCAGTTTGAACCTGGAGGACATAATTATATTTTTAAAGACATGAAAGGGACACATTTCCTCTTCCATTTGTGTGTTAGATGAATTTACCTTTTTCCACTCATTCATAAACCCCAAAATAGAGTCTGTCTTCAAAACGGAGAATAAATTTAATGCAGATTTCAGGAAAAAAAAATAAGTTCTATTTTACATTGAAATTATCAGCACTGTCAACATTATTTCAACCCATATTATGAGTTATTAAGTAGTAACACCTGTAGGTTTTCTTCCTCTTTGTTGAGGTACAAGAGGAGAGTGAGGTATAAAGTATCATTTAAGAATGGAAATCTGTGTTCCTTTCGTATTCCAATTTTGAAAATTCTTTTTCCACTCATTCCTCCTACTGTGGTGACGGCAGGAAAAAGGAGATCTGACAGAAGACTGGAAAGAACAATGCAGTTCACTCAGCTTAGAGAAATGGTGTGGTACTACATTCCTGAGCCTGCAGAACATTTTGGCAGGAAACCAATTTCAAAGAAATCAGCTGATAAACACACAGTCCTTTGGTCCCCATTTGGAACTAGAATATATGTACATGCATCTTTTACCAAGCTGGCTGTAAAAATGACATCACTCATCAATAAACAGTGAAGTAAACTACAGTGAGTCTGACCCTCCTTCACTGTAATTACTGAATATTAATCCTCTCCTATAAATTATTCTCAAATTATTTCTGAGCTCCTCAAAGAGATGCCTCACATACAACTGCCTTATGGCCCCCCTCACTTCGTCCTCTGTCCTGTGTTCCTACCCCTTGTTGGTATTTACTGTCTTCACCCAGCCCAGGCAGCCCCGCTCTTGAGGACACCTCTCAGGAGTTGATGGGGATCCTGAAACTGCCTTCCACATTTATATGTCCAACCTGACCATTCTCCTAAATACCACACTCATGTTGCCAAGGGCCAGGTCACTGTCTTCACTACTCAAACGTCTAAGTGGAATCTCAAACTTCCATGTTGAGAACTGAACTCCTGGTATCTATCTCCACCACCACCCCATGTGTCTCTCTCACACTTCCTTGTCTAAGTTCCTGGCAACTCCTGTTTTTCTGTTCCTTAAGCCACAAACCTTGGAGTCATTCTTCATTCCTCTTGAAGTTTTCTTTCCCCCTTCACAAAACCCATCATGAATCCGGTTGGTTTCATCTTCAAGGTGTTTCCAGAGTCTGGAACTTCTCACCCCTTCCACGAACACTGTCCTTGGATCCAGCCACCATCACCTCTCACCTGGAATAGTCCCCTAACCAGTCTGTTGCTTCCACCTGGGGTCCCAAACTAATTTCAACACGGATGTTGTATTAGATTGCTTAAAACCCTCCAATGATGTGCCATTTCTCTCAGAGTAAAAGTCAAAGTTCTTAAGAGGGCCGAGAAAACCCCCCCGAATATGTTCCCTCACTTTCATATTTGACTTGCCTGACCTTATCTCCTGCCAAAGCCAGCTTCGTGGGTGTGTGACCTGTGTAGTGACACAAGGTTCTGTGCTTAGAAGGTGTGGATGCACGGTTTAAGTCTCTGCTATAGTTATTTTGAAATACTTTTTTTTTAAGATATTATTTATTTATCTGACGGCGAGCGAGAGAGAGCAAAAGCAGGGGGAGCAGGAGAGGGAGAAGCAGGCTTCCTGCTGAGCAGGGAGCCTGATGTGGGGGCTCGATCCCAGAACCCAGAGATCATGACCTGAGCCGAAGGCAGACGCTTAACTGACTGAGCCATCCAGGCGCCCCTATTTCGAAATTCGTAATAATTTTGAACAAAGAGCTCCACATTTTCATGTTGCATGGGGCCCCACAATTAATGTAACCGGTCCTTTCTTCTCCTTCTCCTCTCCTCACTCACATCCCTCAAGCTGCCCCTGCACGCTGCTGGGAACATTCCCCGCACTCTCTCTCTCCCAAGACTTTGTATTTGTTGCTCTCTCTGCTTGGCGCTCTCTTCCCCAGAGAACTTATATGACTTCACCTTCATCTGCTACAAATCTTTGTGTTAATGTTAGTTTTTCGGTGAGACTTACTCTGACCACACCATTCATACAGAAAGCTGTCTTCCCATTTTTCCTCCTCTGATGCATTTTTTTCTGTGTACTTAGGATCTTCTTACCTAGTTAACATTTTATGTGTTATGTTAATTGTATATTATCTATATTTCTCCCTCTTGAATACAATAAGCTTCATGAAGGCAAGGATCTTTGTCTGTTTCTTCGCTGTTGTATACTATGTGCCTGATATGCAGTAGGTACTTAATAAATATTTATTTGCTGAATGAATGAATAAGCAAATCAGAGTTCAAGAAATAACCTATAGTTAAATATGTACAGAACGTGACTCATTTCATTCACAACAAACCTTTTGTTGTGTCCATATGCAACCTGTTTTGCTCTAATTCAAAAGGGAACATGTCAATTTTCTCCATTAAAGTATGAGAAAATTCCAGTTTATGCAAAAGCAGTCAACTTTTGGCCAGTTGTGAAATGCAACGTGTTTTGTGCAAAGGTGCATTGATGATTTTGTAACAGAAACATAAAGAACCTGGAAATGGGGATTCCTCATTAAAAACAAATAAACAGAATAATACTCCTCCATTTTTCACATGCCTCCCCCCACTGCCAAATAAACATGTCTAAGTACACAAGACCTACTTGGGGGTAAAACTGAAACCTGGTGGTGGGGGCGGTTGAATCTGGACACACTGGAGGCAGAAGTGAACAGCCAGATCTGACCTAGCTCGACTGAGTTTCATTTCCTTTAAGCATGGCTCTAAATGCGTGGCTCTCTTCGTCTCTGTCTCTTCACACGGTCTGTGAAGAGACAGAAATTGTACGTCGGATTGTACATCAACACATCTTGTCCTGTCTTGAGCCCTTGCACAGATGTTTGTCTTTAAACAGACAGCAGGTCTCAGATCTTTCTCGTTGGACATTATTTTTGTTTTTCCCTAGAACTACGAGTTTTACTCTTTAAACTTTACTACCTGGTGGTGATCTTGTTTCCAGTTTTACTGGGAAAAATAGAGGCAATTAGAGGAGAATTTCTGAAAATTCCCACTACCTCATCCATTCAACCTCTGGCCTCTGGGGTTGCATATTCTACTCTCTCTGCTGTTACCATGGAAAGATTGCCCCCAGGGAACCCCAGGACTACCTCTTTCTTTTCCAGAAAGATAATCCTCCAGAAATCCTCTTCTCTCTGCAATTTTCTCTCTGCTAACACGATCTTTCTTATCAGTATGTAAATATGGACTGAGTCCTTAATTTTCTTTTCCCATTAAAAAAAGGTTGCGTCTCTTGGTCTTATTACTCCCTTTCAACCACTGCACCTATTTTTTTCTTTCTTATGGTAAATCTCCATCATAGAGGCAACTCTACTCCTATCTCTGATTTCTCTATTTCCATTTTATTCTGAGTCAAGCTTTTGCTTCCAATATTCCACGGAAACTGCCCTTAGTCTATGTCACCAAGATTTTCTGTCACTGAAACCAAGATCTATGCTCAGTCCCCTTCTTACCTGAACTATGAGTAAAATCAGACAGAGTTGATTATCACTTCCTCTTTGAAAGATTTTTTTACTTGTCTTCCAGGACAAGTCTGGTTTCCCTTTCACTTCATGGGCTTTTTTTTTTTTTTTTTCATTTTCCATTGCTGGTTCCTCCTCAGCTCCTGACTGCTTAATTTTGGAGCGGTCGAAATCTCAGTCCTTGAATCTCTCTTCTATTCTGATTTAATTCCTGAATCATCTCATTCATTCTTATGGTTTTAATACCACTTACATGCTGTAAATCCCCTAAATCTCTCTTTCCCATGATTCTTCCCTTTAACTTGAATGTTTAATTGGTGTCTGAAAATTAGAATGTCCATATGTCCCATCACTCTTAACTTGCTCTTGTCAATTCTTTCTGATCTCTGCGGACATATAAAAATTCCATTTTGTAGGTGCTCAGACCACAGTCTTTAGAGTCAATCTTGATAACCTCTCACATCCAGTCTGTACTTCATCCTGTTAGCTTTGTCTTGAAAATATTCGGAATCTGGTTCCTTCTTATCACTTCCACTGCTACCAACCTGCTCTAAGCCATCATTATCCAGTGCTTGGATTATAGCAATAACCTCTTCTCCAACCTTCCTTTTTTAATCCTCCATTTCATTTCACAACTTTAGTCTGTTTTCTGTATAGCAGCCAGAGTGAGACTTTAAAAAAAACTGATTATTTACTCTTCTGATCAAAATCATTCACTGACTTTGTACTTTACTCAGAGCAAAGTCAAAGTCACTAGGAAGCCCTGCAAGGCTCTAAGCACTCAGACCTTCTATAATCACTCTAACTTTATGTCTTGAATACTTCACGCCACTGACACTTCTTCCTTGACTCTGCCTTTTGTACATTCCCTTTTCACAAATTGTTTCCCCTATTTAGAAGACTATTTCTTGAACACCTGGATGACTTGGTCCCTTACTTCTTTTAGATTTTGTTTATCTCTTCTCAGTGAAGTCTTTCCTGACTACCTTATTTATATTGCAACCCTTCAAAACACTTTATTTTCCTTCCCTGCTTTATTCTCACCTACAGCAATTAAAATCATCTAATATTCTTTATATTTACTTCTTAATTTTTAAAAATTGTCTGCTCACACTAGAATATAAGTCCCATAAGAGCAGGTATTTTTGTCTTTTTGTCCACTGCCATTTCCCTGATGCCTGGAACAGTGCTTACCACATAGTAGGTGTTCAATAAATATTTGTTTAATAAGCAAATGAATATATTTTGTACCTATTTGATTATATATGTATAATTACAGTCTTTGATAAGCAACAGTAAAAAGTTACAGTCCCTATTTTAGGTCACCAAAAGAAGGTGGGTCAAAACAAAGTGAGATAAATTATTTTTAGTTTTTTTTTAATGAGAAACTATCTTAGAATATATGTCAACCACTTATTCAGTCCTGCATAGCATTTTCCTACTACTCGTTTATCTAACTTCATTCTTGTCTTTTCTTTGTTTCTCCCTGAGATTAAAAGGCATGCTCCCTAACCATGTTATGTGGCATGTTTAATAATTATTTTATAATAGTTATTTTTAGCTTAAGAGTTTGAGCAATCTCTACACCCAACATGAGGCTCAAACTCATAACCCTGAGATCAAGAGTCACATGCTCTCTCGACTAAGCCAGCCCAGTGTCCCTTTAGCTCAAGAGTTTGCATGGGCCTGTAGCAACTCTTTGGTAATGGGCACCCCAAAGGACCCAGGCTGAAGAGGGGGAACATTCTGATTCTGTTCTCACTCAGCATGTGAAATATGAATGAAAGATAAAAAGACAGAAAAATCCTTGGTGATATTTAACATCCTGCTTTTCTATGATTGAACCTTTCCCAAATGTGCAAGTACCCAAATTTTCAGGTATATTAGTCTAATTATCCTTTCCAAAACATGAAAATGATAAATCAGAAAAAACAAAACAAAACTTAGAGGGATGCATGAATGATCCTGTAATCTCTTGTGGTATATCTGAGTGAGCATGATTCTACACATTTGTGTGTGTGTGTGTGTGTGTGTGTGTGTGTATGTACCTCTGTGCATATGCCTTGTTTTTAAATGTGCTTGAAACTGCTCAAGAGAAGGGGATTGTCCTTGAGAAATCCCCAGTATTTGTCTTTGAAGCTGAGCAGCTGCCTTCCATCATCTCATGATTCCCCTGATCCTTGACCAGAAATAAATGAGAGAGCTTGTGAAAGTGACTAATGGTGAGAATCTCTTAGTTCCTGGATTTTTAAAGGACAATTAGCTTGATATTTATGGATGACTTTTTTTTTAGAACACCTATGGTCCTTTTAAGGCATGTGAGGAAGACTGGATTCATTATGTTGTCATTCAGTGAGTCCTCCAAAATGTTTCTTCCTGGACCTATTCACTGAAAATTTTAGTGAGCAGACCTCATAGTATCTTCTGAAAACTCTAGAGGAAAGACAATAGATGGCCTCAGTAAGTTCTCTATTTTCTGTGGAAACTGTGTAGGTTGGTCATGTGGAGGTGAATCAAATGATATTTGCCTTGATCTTTTCCTACCTTGGTTTTGTGATCCCAGGCTGATTACCACATGTGTGAATACTAATCATTTGCTTTTTCTCTGTGTGGTTTCTTTGTATTTGTTTAGTTTCTTAAGCTCTTTGGCTCTATGTGCCTTCAGATTTATTGATGACATTTTATTAGTTTATAGTTCAAAATGAGCTGGTTGGTGTTCATCTTTAGTTACTATTGATGTAAGTTACACTTGCATTTGTATGTAAGTGGTATGTTGCTCATACAAATAGGAGTGGACTCCAGAACCTTGTCCATTATCACCAGCCAGTTGTGTAGGAATTCTGCTGGGGATTTTATAAAATCAAGAGAATTCATTGAGATTGACAGCATCCATATTGTAAGTCATGTGTAATTTACTAAAGAAATACTTTACCCATGTTCTGTTAGTAATTTATCTTATTCAAAAACTATTTATTAGTTTCCCATCATGTTTTGGAAATTGTTCTAGACACTGGAAGTGTAGCAGAAAACAGGACAAGTCCCTGCCCTCATGGAGCTTACGTTCTAGTGGGAGTGGTGGGGCAGACAATAAGCAAATAGATCAATAAATGATATAATGCCTAATAATGACATATGAGCCATGAGGTTTTATTTTATTTATTTTATTTATTTTAAAGATTTTATTTATCTTTTTGACAGAGAGAGAAAGAGAGAGAGAGAGCGCACACAAGCTGAGAGAGGGGCACAGGAAGAAGCAGGCTCCCCACTGAGCAGGGAGCCCAACGTGGGGCTCGATCCCAGGACCCTGAGATCATGACCTGAGCTGAAGGCAGACACCCAACTGACTGAGCCACCCAGGCACCCAAGCCATGAGGTTTTAAAAAGTAGAGGACAGGAGCTCCTGCGTGGTTCAGTCAGTTGAGTGTCCAACTCTGGATTTCGGCTCAGGTCATGAGATTGAGCCCTAAGTCAGATTCCGCCCTGGGTGTGGAACCTGCTTGAGATTCTGTCTCCTTCTCCCTCTGCCCTGCCCCCTATTCCTGCTCATGCTCTCCCTCTCTCTCTAAAAAAAAAAAAAAAAAAAAAAAAAGTAAAGTATAATGTTGGAGAGTAAGGCGCAGGTGTCAGGAAAAGGCTGGTATTTGAACAGAGACATGAAAGAAGTCAGAATGCAAGTTCTAGGACTATTTCAGGGAACAGAAAGAACAGCAAGTCCAAAGGCTCTGTGGCAGGACATGATGAAGTAATGGATGGTGATGAAAGGCATAGTCAGATAATGGAAGAACTTGTAGACCAACCTAAAGAGTTTGTGTTTGTGAGTGAGTGAGATGGGAAGCCACTAGATGTTTCCAAGGAAGAAAATTATAGGATTTTATTTGTATTTTAAAAAGAATCCTTGTTTGCTCTGGAGAATAGACTTATGGGAGAAAGAGGTATAAACATGGAAGCACAGAGACCAGCATCCACAGTGAGCATGGAGCCTGCTTAAGATTCTCTCTCTCCCTCCTTCTTACCCTTCCTACCACTATCTCTCTCTCAAATAAAATTTAAAAAATTTTTTTTAAAAAGCCCCATTAGGTATCCAAGAGAAGAGATTGAATAGAGTTGGATGCAGGAGTCTAGACTTAAGGAGAGAAGTGAGGACTGGAGATAAACTTGGAGGACATTTACAAAAATATGGGACTCAGTTAGAGTGCCTACAAAGTGCAGATAGAGAAGAAGCTCAATTTTGAGAAACTGGAAAGAGGGAGGTGGTCCAGTAAAGAAGCAGGGGACAGGAATGGGGAACGAGATCTCTTGGAACCAAGTGAAGAAAGTAGATATTTTCATAAGGAAGAGGTCTGTATGAGTTATGCAGCTGATAGATTGAGTAAGAGAAAGAATGATGATTAACCACTGGAATTTGAAATATGAAGATCCTTAGATCATTAGCAGAGTATGGTAACATGTTTAAGTTTCTAAAAATCCCTTTTCTTTTTTATCCTGATTCTCCATTGTCTGCTAATATTTTCCTGTCTTCCCCAGTAAAAATCCTATGTTCATTTAAATTGTAATGATTACTTTTTTTCTTTCTTAATTAAATGTTAGGGCTTCTGGCTCTCATGTCATTGCTCATAATTCAGATTTTAGGCAGTTTATCCATGGCCACACTTTCAAACATTTATTTTTTAAAGATTTTATTTCTTTATTTTAGAGAGAGAGAGAGAGAGTACAAACAGGAGGGGCAAAAGGAGAGGAGAGAGAGAATCTCAGGCAGACTCCATGCTGAGCATGCAGCCAGACTCGGGGCTCAATTCCAGGACCCTGAGGTCATGACCTGAGCTGAAATCAAGAGTTGGACCTTAACCAAGGGCACCACTTAAGTGCCCCCACACTTTTAAACATTTTTTACTGCTCACTCTCTATGGTCCATGTGTTAAAAATTATAGGGTAACTTTTGAAAAGCAAATTCAGTTTGTCTTTTCACAGTAATGTCCTAATAGTATTCTATTTCAAATTTCTTATTTGCCAGTGTTGTTCCAACTATGAGCTTGTTACCTGGGATCTTAATGTTTCCAACGCACCCACTTCTCTAGTAGAGGTAGATCAATCCCTCAGTGTATCAACAGTGTTCCAGCTAAACTAGTGATGTGAATAGTATTTCCTAGGGAAAGTTTCTCTACCCCCTTCTTCTTTCGCAGTATTTCAGATAACACCTTACCTACGTAATCACTGGCTATTCAGTGGGAAAGATGAAACATTATAGTTCTTCAAATGTTGCAGAGGGAAACACATTTAGAAAGGGGAAAAGGTCAATGGGTCTGTGTAAGGGGAAACTACTATTTTTACGAGCACCTTCTCACTAACTGCCTGGAATACAGAAGGAGGAAGAATTGGGAAAATTCTGTATTTTGGTTGGTAGGTGGTAGAACTTTGAGGATTTGGGGGTTTATAGCTCATGTTGTATTTCTATCTGGGAACTTTCAGGGCACGGAAATCAAAACAAAGACATTCATTTTTTTTCTTGGCTGGAATTTTTGAGAAACAAGAACTCTTTTTAGTATATGAACAAAGCAAAACAAAACAAATAACTCAGCCATTGCTATGGGCATGAATTCTGCCAGAAGTGACAATGCCGGAAGTCACACTGGTCATTCTGATTTCACCAGCTCAGCTGATATTTTGAACACTTAATCTGTACCTAGCACTGTATAAGACCTTCTTTATTAATTTTCTCACTTAATTTTCCTAACAAGCCTCACATGGATATTACTAGTGACATTATATAGAAGAAAATTCTAGTACCAAGCATGTTTAAGTGGTTTTATTAAACACACACGGGAAGTAAATGATGGAGCCCAAACTTTCTGAATTCAAAGCCTCTGTCTAACATCCTGAAAACATAAATGCTAGATATACAGATACACGTATACAGCTAACCAATAAACAGTCTGAGAAATATGGTTCTGAGCCCATTGTTATGAACCAGTGTCAGGAATAGGTAAAGACCTTTTGAAAAGGCCACAGAAGTATATTTTCTGCTGGGTCTTAATAGAGAGGTAATGGCATTCCTGACTTTTGGAAAAATACAAAAAGGCATAAAGTCCTAAAAATGATGACTTTTGTGGTAATATCTGTCAGTGAACTAATAAACCAGCTGTTGAAAACCTTTCCAAAGTAGAATATCAAGTCTCTGTATTCAATAATTCATTCATACTCTTTGGAATTGGATATATGTTGGTAGTGTTGGAAGTTGGCAGTGGCATACCTCCCTAGAAGCTTACCTGAACAAGCGTCAGCAGAAGGGCAGTTGGAGACATGCCTAAGAAAGCTCCGCAAAATCCTGGGCTATCAAGTTACTTAGGGGACCAAGAGTAGGATATGGAGAAAGAGGGAAGGCGGTGGGGCAGGTTGTCCTCTCTTCAATTCTGCACTTGCTTGTCAACATCTCTTTTGCCAATATTGATTGCTTTTATAATATAGCATCCAAAAGGTAATATTATTTGAAGACCTGAAGTCAAGTCAGCAAGATTATTTAACATAGAAAAGAGTAAAGAGCATTGTGGTTCTCTGAGATCATAAATCCACTCCAAACCAAGTCCAAACTGACCTTGGAGATTAAAATGAGAAAGAAACGTCAAGGTAAAAATTCTCCTCAGCAAAGTATCTCAATCTAGGTATCAATTTGGGAAACAGAGGTAGATAATGGTAGTTCAGTAATGTTGTTTAATATTGAACCAAAGGGGTGCCTGGCTGGCTCAGTCAGAAGAGCATGAGACTCCTGATCTTGGGGTCCTGAGTTTGAGCCCCGTGTTGTGTGCAGAGATTACTTAAAAACAAAACAAAACAAAACAAAACAAAACACTGAGTCAAAGCCTTTCCTGGTACAGGATGTAGCATATCTCCTTTCCAAGCCTAGAGTTGCCTCAAGGGTAAACAATTCTAATTTCATAAATGAAGTTTTATTTATGTTTGGCAGAAATGGGAGAACAAGGTTTCAAGAGACAGGCAAAATTTTTAGATGATGAGTTTGCAGTGATTCAGATCACCTTTCCTGCCCCAGTTTTTCCAGTGGGGTTTGAGATGCAGGCCTGGCACCCCTGTGTTCTGTCCATTGGTGTTTTGCTCGTTGTCCCTCTGTTTCACAGGTTGTCTGTTGAAGATGTTGGGCAAGACTCTGCTGCACAAATACTCCCCAAATACTGATTAGAACTTCTAAAATGTTACCTGGCCTTTGAGCTAAGTGTCTTGGTGCTCCTTCATGAGTCTCATATAATTCATAAGGTTTTAGCCCCACTCCCACTTTACAGAGTCTATCATAGGAAGGTGTCCACTAACTGGAGCTGAAAGGCTGTCATTTCCCTTGATCGTCAACATCTGAGCTCCTCAGCCATTTTTGGTTACATCTATTTTGGCATGTATCCTAATAAAATGTTGTGTTAGTTATCTTTTCAAGTATGTAGGTCTTAATCACCCAGACTATATTGTGAAGTCTTCATGTCAGGGAACACAAAATGTCTGTCTTAGCACAAAATGTCGGTCTAGCAGATTTCACCTTCTACTGCCCACCAAAGTCACCTGAGAAAATTGTTACAAATGCATATTCCAGGGCCCCTCCCCAAGATAGTGTGATTTAGTAATTCCAGGAAGGAGCTCCAGAATATGTCTCTTTTAAAGCCACTTATCTCTGGGGATAATGGTTGTACTTTGGAAAACACTAGAGTCATCAGTAAGAGCTCAAAAGACACATATCGAGTGATTATTGATGCCCAGGAAGTAAACAGAGGAAAGAGCAAAGAAACGCAAGAGGTGTGATTTAATTTTGTTTCCTGTAACAATTACTGGCTCTCTTAGTTACACATGCTGTTGAACATTACTTCTGAAGTGGTAAAGTTTGAAATGTTCCTCAGTGCCAAGTCATCCATTCACAGTTAACACACCTCTTCACTCCCACCCCCATTTACTTGATTCACTCTTTCCCATCTTTCAAATGTTGGCTGAAATGTCACTTCCTCATAGACTTTCCCTAACTTTTTTAAGCACTTTAAGAGACCCGTCCTTCACTCAACCCTTATTCTGTTGTACACCTATTTCAGTTGTAATTTTTGTAAAAATACATACACATAATACACTTACACAAAAATATATGTGTACATGTATTCACTTATTCACTAACCTGCATTCAATGTCTAATGCCATTCTTAGCATCTCGTGAGTTTTGAACATTTAATAAATAAAGGAATGAATGAAGGATCCACTTGGACATCCATATGTTATACAGATGAATTTTTTTAAACACTGATGATGGAAAAACAAACAATATGTTTGGTGTATATTATTTTATTTGGTGACTCTTTTGGAAAGGTAGATGTCATTATCCTTAATGTACAGATGAAAATGCTGAGATCTAGGAAACTATTTCTGGATATCCCAGGTAGAAAGTGGCAGAATCTGTACATCTTCTCTCTCCAAGTCCACTGTAAGTTCTTTTATAGTACATTATATGTACAAGATAATCAACCCTGCTAAAGCAGGATAGTTTCTGTTTCTTTAGAATCAAGGATCTCAGGATTGTTATCTCACAAACTCCACATTTCTGGAACTATGTTTTGGGAAAATTTGTAGTGTATATACTTTTCTTGTTTATTGAAGACTGTATTTTGGGGCTGCTGACAGTAGGCTGCACAGTGTGGTGCTTCTATTGACCCTCAGATAAAGCAGTTAAGGGAGACTCTTTTTAGGGAAAAACTTGCTTCCCTTCTCCTATGTACCTAGGATTATGTGGACAGAGTTTAATCTTTGGATGGAAAAGTATAACAGAATGAAAGGACATGCTCAGAGTGAATTAATATTTCTATTAGCTTGCAGGCTATAAGAAATACTTCTTACTGACACTGCCCTAAGGCTATTGGCTAGGTATATACTTTTGGTGGTGATGTGGGTTTTCTCATATTCATCTCTGATGTGTGTGTGAATGAAATGGCCATTTCATTCTTCACAACTGACAGAACAACATTCAGATGGCATTGTTAGCCTCTGTCAACTTATCATTTTATTCTACACATGCACTATGATTAGTTTTGAAACAGAGTAGTTTCATAGGTCCTTTATGGAGGTCTCTTAGAGAACTAAAATTTCTAATTATGACCATTCCCGCATATTTTATGGCCTCAAATAAGGATTCTTGATTAAGAGGTGCCTGGGTAGCTCAGGCGGTTGAGCGTTGGACTCTTGATTTTGGCTCAGGTTATGATCTCAAGGTGGTGGGATTGAGCCCTGCATCTGGCTCTGCACTCAGTGGGGAGTCTGCTTGAGATTCTCTCCTTCTCCCTCTGCCCCTCTCCCCACTTGTGGACTCTCTCTCTCTCTAAAATAAATAAATAAATCCTAAAAGAAAATAATTCTTGATTAAAATATTTAATAAAGGGGCGCCTGGGTGGCTCAGTCATTAAGCATCTGCCTTCAGCTCAGGTCATGATCCCAGAGTCTGGGGATCAAGCCCCGCATCGGGCTCCCTGCTCGGCGGGAAGCCTGTTTCTCCCTCTCCCACTCCCCCTGCTCGTGTTTCCACTCTCTCTATGTCTCTCTCTGTCAAATGAATAAATAAAATCTTTAAAAAATATATTTAATAAAACACAATGTTACTAAAATCTACATTAATCTTTTTGTTTAGAATTTTGTTTTGTAAATTGTATTTTTTAGAAAATTTTTTTGACATGATCATGAGGAAATGAGTAGGGGTCTTTCAGCATCTTTGATCTACTATAGTATTCTACATTAAAAATAAGATAATCAACACTACAGATTACAGTACCTTATTATGTATGGATTTCATATCTCTTCAGATGGTTCAGTGTTGAATTTTATAGTCTAATAAGGTTATATGATAAATTCATGTGATTTAATATTAAATTCAAGAAAGAGTATTCTGATGCCTACCTGCTTTTTTAGCAGATAAGAGTAAGATTTGAAGAAATGACCCCAGAACAAACTTACTAAGTTCTGGACCAGATCAGAAAAGATGACATACTCAAATTTAACCCCTCCTTAGGTGAACCAGGGTCTGTGATCATGCAAATATGAATTCTAGTGCATGGCCCTACCTGGTTTCTGACTAGATGTGTGGCAATCCTTTTAGAACTGTAAAATTGACTTTATTAAACTGAACAGTTAAGAGGCAAAGTTTGGGTGATCTTAATCGTATTCAGGTGAAGAGATGGACTGGTTAGGCAGCTACCTGGTTACCTATGTGATGTTGCAATATCTGTGTAGTAAGTCAAAATGAAGTGTCAGGTCACTGAGTTCTCTAATTTTCATAACTGGCAAAATGAATCTTGGTTTTACTCCTGCCAAAAGAGTCAGTTCCAAGAATGGACATTGAACATACTTGTCCTCACATACATTGATCCATCTTGGTTTAGTATGTATGTAGGAAATGGCCCAGTGCAAGAAAAAGCCATCTCACCAGCTCTGAAGCCAGTCAGCTGAGAGTCACTCTGGGTAGGCAGTTGAGTGCACCGAAATTATGAATATCAATAATGTACCATAGGGAGACTGGGTGGCTCAGTTGGTTGGGTGTCTGCCTTTGGCTCGGGTCATGATCCCAGGGTCCTGGGATCGAACCCCATATTGGGCTCCCTGCTCAGTGGAGAGCCTGCTTCTCTGCCTGCCACTCCCTCTGATTGTACTCTCTCTATATATATCAAATAAATAAAATCTTAAAAATAATAAAAAAATAATGTACCATATAGCACTATTTACTGGGATACTAGATGGGCTTTATTATCTACATTTTTAAACCTATGCCAAGAATTTGAATGTTACAAGGAATCACAGAGGGAAACAAAGTAACACATGAATTCTGAAATGTGGGCAACAATTTTTAACTTGAGAACCAGAAAATTCCACAACAATGGAGATGTTCTAGTCAGTGAATGTAACAAATTTATTTATTTTTAATATTAAGTGGCATATAATCTACACTCAGAAAGTTTCTTCACAGCTTACTAAATAGACATGGAACAAGCAATTTAAAGAATATATTCATTTGAAGAAATGCCAAGTTATGAGCAAAATGGGGCTCTCACACCTCTTTCGATACACCTGGTCCTAACTGACTCCTGGTGTGAACCCTGCACAAAATCTCCAGGTTTAGCACATCACTCCATTGATGAACAATATTCAATGGCTCAACATTACCTATGGAAGGAGGTCTGAACTCCTTGGGTTTGCACTGATGCTCTTGGTAGTCTGATTTCAACTTGCATTCTCAACCCTGGCTCTAAATTTCTTCCAGCGTACCTCCACACAGCCAAATGAATCCAATCCCTGTTTCCTAAACTTCCCTAAAGCATTCCTCCTATGCATTTGCTCCACTCCCCTTTTTCCCTTACAGCACTTCATTCTTCATTTTATCCTTTCCAAAGCTCACACGAAGTACAACTTTTTTTCTAGATTGCTTTAACTCATAGCTACTGTTATCTAACTACATATGTACCTCTGACTATCAACATCAGTTATTTGGCAATATATTGTGTGCTGCCTGGTTTTGCTGTTCTTTTTTTAAAAGATTTTATTTATTTATTTGACAGAGAGAGACACAGCAAGAGAGAGAGAGCACAAGCAGGGGGAGTGGGAGAGGGAGAAGCAGGCTTCCTGTGGATCAGGGAACCCGATGTGGGGCTCGATGCTAGGACCGCGGGATCATGACCTGAGCCGAAGGCAGACGCTTAACAACTGAGCCACCCGGGCGCCCCTGCTGTTCTTTTTTACACATACTTAAAGTTTCCTCCCCTAACTGGATTGCAATTTCTTTGAGAATTAGCAGCATGTTTTATATGTCTTTTTATCTCTCCAGCATCTACAAGAGTACTATGCAAATAGTAGATATTCAGAATATAATTTCCTCTAGAATCATTTTGGGAGTTTAATTTAAATAAAAATTGCTGAATCGTTTCCCCCCAACTGTCATATGATTGTAATTTTTGATCTGAGATTCTGTTTATTTAAGCCCAGCATCTTTGACTTTGTTCTAAAATTTAACAGATAGAATCTGCATCATCAGTCAATTGAAACATGTCCTAAATTAATGTGGGTGACCTAACTAAGTTCCTTTGCTGTACCTTGTACAAGTTTTATATACTGCATCAAGAAAAGCAAATGATTGCTGAAATGAGTAATACGGAGCCTCACCCGTTAGTCAATCTTCCTATTCCGGAAGCAAAGACTTCCACACAAGGCTCATTTACATCCGCACCCTGCAAAAGGAAGTTTTGGTCAGTGTCTGCAGTCTCTGTTCAACATGCGTGTCCCACACAACCACATAGTCCTTATAAAACCACCTATATCCGTTCTCAGGCACCATGTCTCGCCGTCGTGTTAATCATTACTGACAGCTGCATTTTTTTTTTTTTTTTTTTTTTTAAGTTTCTGAGCTCTTTTGTGGCAATGTGAGATGTGGTGTGTAGTAAGGAGAGTGGATGCCACTTTAAAGGGAGTCATCTCCAATACAACTCTTACATATCATCAGAAAGAGTTTTTTTTTCAAAAAAGAGTTATTTTGTTATGTATCCATGCCCTTACTTTAGACTTGGAATTCTTAGAAGGCAGAAACTGTTTCTTATTTGTTTCTTTATCATCTCCAGCACAGGGCCTGAAAGATTGCAGGTGTTCAGTGAATGTGTATTGGATAAATGTTTGAAGAAGGAATAAAGGGATGGAGTTAGTGTGTATGGGAGGGGGAGGAAATTGATAGCAGTCCCACAACCAATGAATCAATTGACAGATGCTTGCCACGCTCCTATTTGTGAGCTGTAAACTTCAGAGTACAAAGGGAAATATGATAGAACAGTCTCATTAAAGCTTACTTTTTACCCAATTTAAGATGAAAGCAAGTGGAAAGAGAAAACAGAAGGAAAAGAGTTGTTTATTCTCCCCTAATTCCTTTACTGAGTGCAGACCTTGTATAGTAAGCTGTGTGGAAGATGGTATGAATGCTTGTTTCTTTACTTTTTCCATTATTGCAGAAAACATAAACAGGTGGTTTGTTTAGCCTTCTTAATATTTAAAAAACAGAAAAAAATTACATCAGTATTGAGATATATGTCTGTTCTTGAAAAATGTCTAGCAACAGTGGGTTAGGACTTCTGCACAGTAGTACTTGTCTGAAACTGAATAGTACACATGGGCACCATTGCAGGCTGTCACTATATGTATTTTTGAAGCACATAGAACTATACAATCATAGTTGGCATTACACATGGGTGTTTCAGAATTCTTGATTAAGTTTAGAATTGGAGGGGGCATGGAGGGTAACACTTTTTTTAAATTTATTTTTTTTTAAATTCAATTAATTAACGTATAATGTATTATTTGTTTCAGGGGTACAGGTCTGTGATTCATCAGTCTTATATAATACTCAGTGCTCATTACAACACATACCCTCCCCAATGTTCATCATTCAGTTACCCCTATCCCTACACCCCCCCCCCACCACTCCAGCAACCCTCAGTTTGTTTCCTACGATTAAGAGTCTCTTGTGGGTTTGTCTCCCTCTCTGGTTTCGTCTTGTTTTATTTTTTCCTCTCTTCCCCTATGATCCTCTGTTTTGTTTCTTAAATTCCTCATATGAGTGAGATCATATGATATTTGTCTTTCTCTGATTGACTTATTTCGCTTAGCATAATACCCCCTACTTCCATCCATGTCATTGCAAATGGCAAGATTTCATTTTTTTGATGGCTGCGTAATATTTCATTGTGTGTGTGTGTGTGTGTGTGTGTGTGTATACACACACACACACACACATATACACACACACACCCCACATCTTCTTTATCCATTCATCTGTCAGTGGACATCTGGACTCTTCCCATAGTTTGGCTGTTGTGGAGATTGCTGCTATAAACATTGGGTGCAGGTGCCCTTTGGATTGCTACATTTGTATCTTTGGGATAAATGCCCAGTAGTGCAATTTGCTGGGCAGTAGGGTAGCTCTATTTTCAACTGTTTGAGGAACCTCCATGCTGTTTTCCAGAGTGGCTGCACCAGCTCGCATTCCCACCAACAGTGTAGGAGGGTTCCCCTTTCTCCACATCCCCGCCGACGTTTGTCGTTTCCTGACTTGTTAATTTTAGCCATTCTGACTGGTGTGTGGTGGTACATATTGTGGTTTTGATTTGGATTTCCCTGATGCCAAGTGATGTTGAGCATTTTTTCATGTGTCTGTTGGCCATTTGGATGTCTTCTTTGGAGAAATGTCTGTTTATGTCTTCTGCCCATTTCTTGATTGGATTATTTGTCTTCAGGTGTTGAGTTTGATCAGTTCTTTGATTTTGGATACTAGCCCTTTACCTGATATGTCATTTGCAAATATCTTCTCCCATTCTGTCGGTTGTCTTTTGGTTTTGTCGACTGTTTCCTTTGCTGTGCAAAATATCTTATCTTGATGAAGTCTCAATAGTTCATATTTCCCTTGCCTTTGGAGATGTGTCTAGCAAGAAGTTGCTGCTGCTGAGGTCGAAGAGGTTACTGCCTGTGTTCTCCTCTAGGATTTTGATGGATTCCTGTCTCACATTTAGGTCTTTTATCCATTTTGAGTCTATTTTTGTATTGTGTCAGGAAATGGTCTAGTTTCATTCTTCTGTATGTGGCTGTCCAATTTTCTCAGCACCACTTGTTGAAGAGACCGTCTTTTTTTTCATTGGATATTCTTTCCTGCTTTGTTGAAGATTAGTTGACCATAGAGTTGAGAGTCCATTTCTGGGCTCTCTATTCTGTTCCATTGATCTATGTGTCTGTTTTTGTGCTAGTACCATACTGTCTTGACAATTACAGCTTTGTAATGGAGCTTGATAGAAGGTAACACATTAATTTTTAAGTAAGCTATGTACTTTTAGGTAGATACAAGGGAAAAGACATTGAGTATGGAGTTTTTTTAAACTGAATTTACCACTGCTTAGCTGTGTTTATATCTTTAAACATTCTGAAACTTATTCTCTTTATTTGTTAAATGAGGTCACTTGATGGTCACTAAGTCGGCTTTCGGTTTTACCATTTTCTGATCCTTTAGTTAACTATCCAATGGAAGTAGAGTATAAGACAGGAGAGAAAGCTGTAGGGAGAGAGGAAGGAGAGGAAGAAGTAGAACTAATAGGGAGCAAACTGACGTCGAGTCCCTATTTCCTAGCTACTTTTTTGCATTGTCTCTTTTAATCTTCATTAGCACATCACATAATAACCCCAATTTATGGATGAAAGACAAGGATTTGGAGTTCAAGAACACACGGTGAAGGCATAAATTGTGTTCTGTTTTTGTTTTTTCTTTTTATCTTAAACTTAAGATGCTTCCAACTGGCCCTGTTGCTTTGGGTGCCCTTTCTTCCTTAGACAATTGGATTGGTGATATAATAGCTTTACATCAACTCTGAATTATATGGTTAGATTTAGAATACTGTGAAACTTTAAATGATGTAACAGATATAAAGCATCAAACATTGAAACCAAGTACATAATAGACAATAAATATAAATCCCATCCCTGGGACGCCTGGGTGGCTCAGTCGGTTAAGTGTCTGCCTTTGGCTCAGGTCACGATCCCAGGTCCTGGCATCAAGTCCTGCAACAGGCTCTTTGCTCAGTGGGGAGCCTGCTTCTTCCTCTGCCTGCCACTCTCCCTGCTTGTGCTCTCTCTGTCTCTCCCTGGCAAATAAATAAGATCTTAAAAAAAAGGAAAAAAAATATAAATCCCATCCCTTTGTGATTGTCTTAATAAAAATTATTGCATTTGAATATTTAGGTGATTTCACAACCTTAGACACTTAAAGATTGAGAAAGTTAATAACAATAAAATAGGAGTTCTTTCCTTTAGAGATAGTAAAATATCTATGTATAGCCATATGTGTGTTTCTACAAGAGTCTATCTAGCTATAGACATATACCCCTTTGAATTGAGTTTTGAGCATAGTTTACTTAAGTCAAGTAATCTAGTTGCTATTTCCTAGTTGTCCATGGGAATCAACCCAGATCATATGTATATCAGCAGGAATTATATAACAAAGAAAATCTAATGTAAATCTTGGCATAGTGGTTGCTAAATGTATTTATAAAGGGTGATATAACAAATCTCTTTTGTGTCCAAGGTGCTGACACAGACTGAAATAATAAACTTGTCTGTTCTTGTAAACTAGGCATGTTTTCGGGAATCCTGGAGGAGGGAAAAAAAAAATCTCTGTAAGCTGATCAAACCCAAACTGTTGCCAAGTAGAATTAACTCAACTAACACTAGCCCCGACCCTATTATTTAGCTTATTTTGGGAATTATGAAGCATATATTTTAATTTATACTGGTAAGCATGTAGCCAAAGCATGAATTAATTACCAGTGATTAAGAAAAATACTCAGAAACAGAAAAAAAAGTTTCTTGTTTCATGATAATGAATGAACTTGAATTGATGGCAGGCCCTGGGATGAAAGGGGAAGGAAAAGGGCTAGTAGAAAAGATTATTTTAATTGGTTTGATGTTGAGTGTGTGGTCCTACTTCCATACTGAGAAGGGTCTGAACCAGCCCAAGAACCAGGCTACCTGCCTTGTGGATGTTGAGAAAGCAGTGGTATGATGAGCGGCAGTCAGCCGCTTACTTTATACTGAAAGCAGCCTGTGCAGAGTAAATAAAAAAAAAAAACAAAGAAGAAGAAGAAGAAAAGAAAAAAAAAAGGCCTCTTGTCAATGACTGCTTCATTTTTTTGGTCCTATAATGCAAGAAGAATTCTTAAAATTTAGAAGGGACAAACAACAAGAAAATGTTTTTTTCTATAACTTTTAAAAAAATTTAAAATTAGATAGGATCAGGGTGCCTGGTTGGCTCCGTCAGAAGTGTGTGGGACTCTTGATCTCAGGGTGGTGAGTGAGTTTGATCCTCACATTGGGTGTAGCAATTATTTAATAAATAAAAGTTTTTTTAAAAAATTAGATAGCATCTCTCTCTCTCTCTCTCTCTCTCTCTCTCTCTCTCTCAAATAAATAAATAAAATCTTAAAAAAAAAAAGGGCACCTGGGTGTTTCAGTCAGTTAAGCGTCTGCCTTTGGCTCAGGTCATGATCCCGGGGTCCTGGGATGGAGTCCCACATCGGGCTCCCTGCTCAGCGGGAAGCCTGTCTCTCCCTCTCCCACTCCCCCTGCTTTGTCCCTTCTCTGGTTGTGTCTCTCTCTCTCTGTCAAATAAATAAATAAAATCTTAAAAAAAGAGGGGGTTCATCAGGGACACTTGGGTGGTTCAGTGGATTAAGTGTCTGCCTTTGGCTCAAGTCATGATCCCGGGGTTCTGGGACTGAGTGTGGCATCAGGCTCCTTGCTCAGCAGGGGAGACTGCTTCTCCTCCTCCCTCTGCTCCTTTTCTCTCTCTCTTTCTCTCAAATAAATACATAAATAAAATCTTAAAAATTAGATAGCATCTAATTTGATAATATTTTATCTATGTGCCTATATACCAATGCTTAGAGAGACAAGCAGATGTCTTATTTTTGTATTGAATTTAGCCTGAAAGTAAAATGAAGTTAGCTATTTCTTTCTTTTCTTCTTCTTCTTTTAATCCACTGAAGCCCCACGATCTATGCAAAACCACCCCCTGCCCTCCATCTACCCACCAGCACACATACAAACCCAGACCTCTTTTTCCCTTTGGAAAATAGGTGTGTTAAGTGAACTAGAGATCTAACGTGTTTTACTATTCAAACAAGAGTGTTTCTCACACGATAAGAGTATCACAAGGCTTTTGAACTAATTTCTTTTGTACTGTAATTTCTATAGTTCTTCACTTTTTAAGTCCGATATAGTCACAAAGTAGAGAATGTTAGAAGTTTAATGTAAACAGAGCCAAAGAGATAACAAAAAAATCATAGAATTTTGGCAGTTAATTGTTGGATTCATCCTCCCACACACCAACTCGTGTGGCAGTGTTCGACCACGTGAGCTTTGCCATTCACAAGTATTATAAGATAGAGACAAAAGAGCAGATTTTTCTAGTTCAGATAAGAAAGTTGATCCTGACCCAAAACAGCACATTGATGAATTCTGTTTAGAGTGAACAGGATTGCAAGTGGCTCTTTGTTGACTAACCACCAAGTCGTTCCCTCTATATCCTCTATTCTTATCAGTCAAGCAAAATGTTAAGTTGAGAAAGTAGAAGTATGGAATGTAGAAGACTAATGTTCTTTATTTTGTAAAAGATAAGATTTTACTTAAAGTGGTAGGTTGCAGACAATCAATATGGAGTAGGGCTGACGGCCTCTCATGTCGAAAGAGCTACGTAGGGTGCCTGGTGGGTGGCTCAGATGGTTAGGCGTCTGCCTTCGGCTCGGGTCATGATCCCGGAGTCCTGGGATCGAGTCCCACATTGGGCTCCCTGCTCCTTGGGAACCTGCTTCTCCCTCTGCCTCCCTCTCTCTCTCTGTCTCTCATGAATAAATAAATAAAATCTTTAAAAAAAAAAAAAAGAGCTACGTAAGTAGCAGAAGAGAGCCCGCTGCCCTGGCAGTACTTTCTCTGGGAGCTGTGATTATTCTTCTGCAGCTTTGGAAATGAGAAAAGCCCCAGCTGTGGGAAGTGGTTTCTCTTCCTTTTCCTTATGGGTGGTTCTGAGGGAAGTGCATCTGGAAATCCAGCGTTTAAGACACTAGAGCTACACACTTCCCCAAATCAGTATTTCCTCAATGCCTCACATTGTGGATGGGGTGGAGGGAAGGCTATTTTCCATGTCTGTTCTAGGGTTCAGGAAAGGGGTCCAGAAATAAAAATTATTGATAAATTAGAGATGGTAGAAGGGAATGCAAATTTGTTGAGTACTTCATTTGTGTTAAACACCCATCTGTTATCACAGTGTCTACTTTTCGGATGAGGACTGGGACTCAGAGAGATTAGGCAACTTGTCCAAGGTTTTAGAGCTTAGCATAAGCAGAATCAGGTTTCAAACCAACACCCGTCAGGTCCCAAAGCCTACCCTCTCTCCACTTCATTATTCTGACCAGCAGGATGCAGAAAGAGCTGAAAAGCAAAGCCTCTAGAAATGATAGTCTTTCCTGGTTCAAAAAATCAAGCAAGCAAATGAACAAATCTTATTATGTTGTTTCACTTTGTATAATAGCTTGCTTTGAAAGAGATAAAAAGCAAGGCCTTCCCAGTAAGGCTGCTTCTGTCTTTGCTTCTTGGAGACATTCTTAGAGTAAAGGGTATCTGGAAAGGTTTAAGAGGTCCTGTAATAACAAGGATCACAGGTAGAGCTTTGTTATCCAGGACTAGAAGGTGATTTCCAGTTTGAAAGAATACCTGGGGTGATTACACACACACACACACACACACACACACACACACACACACACACACACGTGTATTTATAAATCACAAGATTATATTATACATAAATTATTTAGTGGTCTTTGGATTTAAAAATACATTAATAAAAAACTGTGGTTCTAAGTCCAGGATCCCATTCTGGATATAACTAAGTAACTGAATTGATTTTGAGGGTAGTTGAGAGCAGTTCTTCTCAAATTTTGGTGCTTCTAAGAATCACCTGCAAGGTTGTTAAGACACAAATTCTTGGGCTACCTCCCAAGATTCTGCTCCAGGAGGTCTGTAAAATGGCATCTGAGATTTGCATAGACAACAAGCTCTCACCTGTGCTGATGCTCTGGTCCAGGGACCACACTTGGAATAGGTCTGGCTGGGAAATTGAGCAAGATATCTTTCTGATATTCAGGCTTTGCCAGCTACAGGCATGAAGCTAGAATTCATTCTTTTTCTTTGATAATTTCTTGATTCGATTCGCTTCAATTCAGGATATATTTCGGGGGCATTTCTCTGTTTCAAACATGGTACCAAGGACCGTGAATGAAATTTAATCTTAATGACTTTAAAGAAATAGATGCTAAAAGCTCTCGTATTATTCTAAGCTGAGGTTTAAAAAAACAAATGATTTATTTTCCCTTTTGTTTTACACAATATTTTTAGGTTTTAAAGTTTTCCAGACTTTTTCTCCTAATTGGATAGTAAACAATTTGATGCAGAGTCAAGAATCCAAAGATTTCTTTAAAAAAAGGGGGGGGGGCGCGCCTGGGTGATTCAGTCGGTTAAGCGGCTGCCTTTGGCTCGGGTCATGATCTCAGAGTCCCTGCTGAACAGGGAGCCTGCTTTTTCCTCTCCCTCTGCCCCTCCCCCCAACTCGTGATCTCTCTCACTCTGCGTGCTCTCTCTCAAAAAACAAAAGAACAAAAACAAAACAAAACAAAACTTAAAAAAAAAAAAAGAATCCAAACCTTTTTTGCTATGTTCATTGCTTATCATCCTAGTCCCCTGGTCCAAACCACCAAACCATCAATCCTCTCCCATCTGTTGCAATTACAGCTTCCTAACTGGTCTCTCCATGTCAGCATGGACTCTGCAACACACCAGCCACAAAAATACTCCACCATAAACAGATAACTTCACTTTTTTGGTCACAATCTTCCAATGTTCTCACTTCGCCAAGAGTAAAGGCGTCAGTAGAAGGACAGGGAAGACCCTGTCCACCGTGCCCTCCTTTATCTTCCATTATTCTCTCATTCTCTCTTCCAGGCACATTGCTCGCCTTGCTATTTCTCAAACATGCTAGGCATCTTTTCCCCTCAGAACTGCTGCTTATGCTGTTCCTTTTGCATGGAATGCTGTTCCTCCAAATAGTTACATGGCTTCCTTCCTCATCGTTCAAATCTTAGCTCAAATACCACTTGTCTGGCCATCTAATTTAGAATAATGACCCCCTGCCCATAATTTCTATCTACTTTCCCTGCCTTATGCTTCTCTTTAGTATTTATCAACATATAGCATATTATATACTTTTACACTTCTTTTTTTTTTAAGATGTTATTTATTTATTTGACAGAGAGAGACACAGCAAGAGAGGGAACGCAAGCAGGGGGAGTGGGAGAGGGAGAAGCGGGCCTCCTGCTGAGCAGGGAGCCAGATGTGGGGCTTGATCCCAGGACCCCGGGGTCATGACCTGAGCCAGAGGCAGATGCTTAACGACTGAGCCACCCAGGCACCCCTACTTTTACACTTCTTATTAGTTGCCTGTTTCCATATACTATGTATTTATATACATATATTTTATTGCTAGAACAGATAAGGCAGTCAATAAATATTTAATATATGTTTATGTAATACTTTTTAAAAAAATTTACATTATTAAGCACAGGACTAGAAGTATTGCAGATAGTCGTCATGGTTGTCATGTCTCTTTGTCTGAATCCAGACTGAGTTTTCTTACTTCTGGACACTTGTCCTCACCTGGCCCATTTCATCTCCCATATATACATTGGGTGCTTAATTTTTCTTATGTATATTGATATTATTTCATGTAATCTTCAAATGTATGATGAATATAATGTATATATTTGTGTTATTGGAATTTACTCAGTATATGGAATGGCCTCTATTGGATTGAGGATGAAATAATACTTTAAAAAATTATAATTTTATCTTTGTTTAGAAACACAAAGGAGAAATCTTAATTAGGGGTAATTATTGATAGAGAGAATCAATAAATATAGTGCCAAACTTTATCCTAATTTTTAAAAGTCATCCGGAGAGGTATTACCTGACACCTTTTTTGTAATTCCCGATTTTGTGTAATGGCCATTTCTCCTTTCCTTCTTCTTCTCCATTCCTTACTTCTTTTCCTTCCCCTTTTACTCCTCCTCTGCCTTCTCTTCATTTTCTTCTTCCTCCTCCACCATTTCCCTCTCTTCTTCCTGCTCCATGTATTCTTCATTTTATTTTATTTTTAAAACAAATACTCATCATTTCTCCTTAGGAAAAAATTTTCCACAATGAATTAAATACTTCTATGGAACTGATATCAAACTCACGGATCTATCTGATGGATGGGTTAAGCCTGGGTGGATGGAAGGGATTCACTTTTTCCTGGGCAAAACCAAAACAGAAGAGCTGATTACTCATTAATTAAATCATATATATCTAGGCTGTTTTAAATCTTTTGGGAGAAAGAAAAATATTAAAACGTGATCTTAGCCTGTGAGGAATTTATAATCTAACTGGGAAATGGATGTTCATGTGAACTAATTAGTTAGCAATATATGATAGAATATTGGATATATTGATGGATATAATTAATGTGTTAAACTTTAACTCTATTTGATATGAAAATGACGAGATCAATGATGACTTTCACTTCAGTGAAAGTTCCCTGTTTTACCTAAGTATTGACTTTAATGAGCCTGATCAGGCTGAATTGATCACCAAACTGAAGTTGGTTGTCTAAGAGTAATGTCATACTGTTTGCGTGACCTGAGGGGTCCCCCTAATGGTTAAACAGTTCCCTGGAGCTCAAGTGGGGCTTCTTAACAGACATAGGCGCTCCTCTGGTCCTGTGACTGATCTTCCTGGTCCCATCTCCTCCATGAACCTAGAACAATGACTTTTTTAAGTTTTATAACCAGCAAATCCTGTGTCCTTCATCCTCCTTTTGGGCTTCTGTCTATAAATATATGGAGCATTGACTCAGGAACAAATATGGACAACTGTTATTTTCTGCAGCCTTGGAGTTCTTTTTTTTTGTTTCAAAGTCTGGCTGCCAGCTTTTTAAGTGCTCACAGTACTTTTTGTTATGTATTCACACTCTGCTTTCTGACCTTTGGGAGATCTCTCTCCGCCTGCCTGCCACATCACCAGGCTTCAGCAACAATTACTTGTTTCCATTTTCATAGTTTTAAATTGTCTATATACAGAACTATCTAGATTTTTAAAAACAAAGTAGAGATCACATTAAGAATTATACAACATGATCTATTTTAGTTGTTATAGAGGGACAGATAATACTCTATTATGCATTTCCTAACCAATTATTTTCCCCAAAAAGCATCCTTAAACATCTGTGTTAAGCAAAATTAAAAATAGAATATGAATATATAAATGATTTTTAAAAATAGTTGTGGTGTTTTGCCCCAAATAACTTTTCACACATTGATGAGGACACTAGATTTGTAAGGCAGTTTGTCATGTTAATTAGATTCAGACAACCTAGGATGTTTGTATTAAACTGAAAGAAAAGCAAAACTGCCTCTGATATTATAAGACCTATATTTTGCAAACATGGATTGTTTACAGTCAATATGAAAGAATGAAACTTTGATGAGAAACAAGGACTTGTCTAATGCTTTGATCTTCATGGATCCTAAGGACTAGAGAATGTGTACATTGACCAAACAAACTTGAGTACAAATTATTTGTACCTGAAAATTATCTATCTGTATATACATATATTTATAAACATGAGTTATACATCACAACAAAGTACTGGAAATTTTTTAAACAGTGCACAACACATAGTGAATGTGACAGCATCATTCAAAATTTCTTGCAGTTAAGTGCTATATCTAGTTTTACCTTTCAGCATCTGTGACTTTGGAATATACTCATGAGTCACTCCTTTGTGAGACAGGGACCTAATGAATTTTGTTACTTTAGTGGTTGGTGTCAGAGATTGGGTAAGTGGGGGGTGGGGAGAGAGGGAGAGAGAGGATTACATCATATATACAAATCAATTAACCCATTTCCAGCGTTTGGCGTTGCAAGCAGAAACAACATTTCTAGAGGCTACAGTTTCCCTATTTATTAGAAATAATTTGATTTTTATTTAATTCACATAAAGAACACATAATCAATGACATTTTCTAGCTATCTATGTAAAAATCAATAACCTTCAAAATGAAATTGTTGTATGACCAGCAGAAAACAGTTCGGTTAATAGTAATTTAGCCGAAAGCATTTTGGCTTAAAGTTGAACAAAACAATTAAATAGAAATGATGATGATTAAAAAACTGTGGTTGTGGTATTGATAACTTTGGTGTCCAATGGGTAGGTTTGCAACATTTTGAGTATTTTTCTTACATTTTATTCTTCTTGTAAATTTTTAAATTTTATTTAATAGTTTTGTTTTATAAGGATAGTTAATATTTTGATTATCATTTTTATATTATTATACTCTCTGAAATGTCAAAAGTAAAAAAAAAATCGAAATATGCCAAACTGCTAGGTTAGATTCTTAACAGTCTATTAACAATTTATCAACTAGATTAAAAAAAATTTTAAAAATATCAATAGTGTTTATACAAAAAGTGTCACAAAACTTTCTATAATGAACTAACATTAAAAATATTTGAAACAAGGGGTGTCTGGGTGGCTCAGTAGGTTAAGCATCTGCCTTTGGCTCAGGTCATGATCCTCGGGTCCCGAAATCGAGCCCTGAGTCAGGCTCCCTGCTCAGCAGGAAGTCTACTTCTCTCTCTCTCTCTCTCCCTCTGCCCCTCCTCCCTGCTCGTTCTCTCTCTCTCTTAATAAATAAATAAAATCTTAAAAAAATTTTGAAACACAAACATTTGGGGATAACTTTTTCACCAAACTATTCTTATAATTAAATGTAAATTAATCAACTTGCTTTTGGTAAATTTTTAATCTAATACATTTCTATCAGACATTTTTTTAAAAATCAAATAATATCATTGCATTATTAATGGGAATTAGCCTTTTCTGGGGCAATTAGTCATTTATGGTGACAATTCTTAATTAAATGTGAGTATGTTAATTTATTATGTATAAATTATTTGTTAAAGCCTTAATATGAAAATTATTATAATTCTCTTCAAAAACATTAATTCATTTTTTAAAAGTACCTTATCATCAAGTGATTAATATTGATTCATTTATCCTGAAGAATTTCTCACATTCTGGATATGGCTGCTTATATTTACTTATTCCTCTTTTACCCATATTTCCTGTAAATTGGCAATTTACATATTTGATTAGATTCAGGTTCAACTTTTGGAACAAAAAACTTCATAAATGTTGCTATAAATATATCATCTTCCATCACAACAGGAGCATATAATATTAGGTTGTCTCATCTGTAGTGATATTAGGATTGATCAGTAGGGTGGGTTAATGTGTTGCCAGTCTGATAAAGTTTCCCCATCAAACTTTGACACAATGATTTTGGTCACTAGTTATGGTGGTGGGTGGCCTAGATAGATCTATAATTTCATTACAGGCTGCCATTGGTGATTGCTAAATCCTTAATTCCTTCTGTATTTATTAGCTAGAATTCTTTGATAAAGAAAATTCTCATACTCATCAATAATTGGTCACTATTGTAGGTTGATTTCCCTGGGAGGGAAACATTGAGATGGAGATTGATGTGCAGGGCATTTGTTAGGCATTGCTCTTGGAAACAATCTCTTTGGAAGGGAATTTAGAATTGCCAGGTCCAACAAGCTAGATATCCATCCTCACCCTATGTGTGACAATCGCGTTCTCTCCCTTACAAAAGACTGACATTGGTGGAGTAGAGCTGTGTTGGTTGGGATTTTAATCTTTGGAATTTTGGTTACTTTTATGGCCTTGTTTTCAGCTTCCTTTGCCTTTCTTCCCACTGCAGAAGATGAGACATGCTTCTATCTATTTGTCATCTATCTATCTATTATCTATCAATGATCTATCAATCATCTATCATCTATCACCAGGGAGGCTTTATGGCTGTTACATTTAGCTTTTAAATGCAGATTAATCATTCCCAATTTTTATCTTTTTTTCTAGAGTGTCACTTGAGCTCACCCACTTCTGTTCCTGGTCATTACTATTTCCCCCATGTTTCTCAAATGTCTGACACACGGCACCAGCAAATGTATTTCCTTCCATCGGTAGGCCAAACCAGTGAAAATATTACCAGTTTCACTGCTGCCTTGTGTCAGAGTCTGTGATCCACCTGCCATCCGTGAGAGTTCTCATGCCAAATGGACAACAAAGTGATTCTGCTCTTTAATCCTATCTTCGTATTTGCTTTCTTAGACCATACAAGGCAATCACTGCTTGCAACGGGCAGGTCTTTTGGGAAGCAGACTATGTAATGGAGATTAACATCCAGGGCATTTGGGAGAGCACTTGGGAGAATAGAGAGCAAGACTGAAGAGGGAGAAGCTGACTGCTGTCTCAACAATGTCTGATGCTTTGGAGAGCTTTGGAGCTCCGGTGGCATTTCCAAGTTGTCCAAAGTTGAAGTAATAGGTTTTATACAACAGTTACCCTGGAAACATGTATAGCATGAAATAAACTCTACACAGAAAAAGCAGAAGAGTTCATGCCTAAAATCAATTTTTTGGGAAACTTAGTAACTATTGAAGGTGACCAATGTGTGTTTACAAAATTTTCTTTTGGTATAATTACTGACTCATATTTTATATATGTATAAGATCACTTTCAGGCCTTTCCAGCCATTTCTATTGATGCTCCAACTGTTTCTTAAATTAGCCAGCGAGAGCCGCTTTAATTGCTTCCTCTGCCTCTTTGTTATGACCTCTACAACTTTGATTGCTTTCTCGCTTTTCAGCACAAGATGTTGCAGTTTTATATTCGACGGATTTTTTCTACTCAGACCTGGAATCAGTTTCCTGAGGAGGAAAAGAAAGTTCAGAGACCAGAATTGGGGCTCCAGAGGTGGTCATTGCTACTGGCTTGTCACTGCTTCTGGAACTTTTCAGTGGACAGGTATTTATATAATACGCATTTTTAAAAAGATAAATAAATGTAGGTGTCTTCGCTCAGGCTACTATAACAAATACCATAGACTTGATAGCTTAAGCAACAACAGTTATTTCTCGGCGTTCTGGAGGCTGGGAAGTACAAGGTCCAGGTGCCAGTAGATTTGCTGTTTGGGAAGAGACTGCTTCCTGCCTTGTAGAGAGCTACTGTCTCACTGTGTCCTCACATGGAAGAGAAAGAGGTCATTTCTCCCCTGTCTCTTCTGATGAAGGTTCCACTCTTAGGACCTAATCACCTCTCAAAGGTTCCCCCTCCAATTACCACCACACTGGGGATAAGGGCTTCAACACATGAATTTTGGGGGGGAAACATTTAGTCCATAACAATGAAAATATAAATTTTTTTAGAAAAAGAAAAAAATGAATCCATAATGATATTTCCATTTCAAATGTATGATTGCTATATATTACTTCACTTGGCTTTATACTTTTCTTCTCATATTAAAAATCTTGGTGACATGGTATGTACATAATTACTTATTTGGTTTATCCTATACCATAAACATACAATGACTTCAAAAGAATAATACCAATGTTATCATTAACAATAAGGTTACTGAATGCAGCTTGTGATTTATTTGTGGTAATTTTTATCCCTAGGACATATCTCACTCGTGATGGACAGTAAAAGTATTGCATTTTAAAGTCACTTGAAATAATTTTTCTCTGTATGTTTAGGTAAAAATTTGATGTGCAATTAGATTCTTTTTTTTCCATTTTATTACTTTTACGAAATGCTTAGCTTTTTATTTCGGAAATAATTATATTTTTTTATTACATAAGACATTTCTAAGGTTCCAGTGTAAATATATATAGAGAGAGACATCCCGTTTCTATTCCCGTTTCTTTTCCTATAGTACCATTTTTAAATAACTTTTGGTTTATCTTTCCGTCGTGTCAAAACATAAGTAAATTTATATTTGTATTCCTTATCTGAAAGCATTTCTTTAAAATTGAAAATTAGAAGGACTTTCAAACATAGTCATATAGTTAGTTGCATGGCCTGGTCCTGTAGTTACACAGCTGTATCAGATGGAAGCTTATTTCATCTTGTACTAGTGTAGACTCTGAGAATAGAACTTCTAATCAGAGAAAGCAAAGATTGTAAATGTTCAAGGAAACATATGTGGGATATTATAATAAAAATATAACATCAATTCATATTCATAGAGTGCTTTTCATTTTATATGGTAATTTCACTATGAATTTATTTATTTATTTATTGAAGTATAATTAACATAAGGTGTTATATTTGATTAGAATATAATGATTCAACAGTTGTATACTCTACCATACAACAATTCTTTTTTTAAATATATTTTTTAAAGATTTTATTTATTTGTGTGTGTGAGAGAGAGAGAGAGAGAGAGAGCACAAGCAGAGGGAGTGGCAGACGGAGGGATATGGGGCTCAATTCCAGGACCCTGGGATCATGACCTGAGCCGAAGGCAGATGCTTGACCAACTGAGCCACTAAGGGCCCCAATAACCTTATGTTTTTATCTCTATTTTACACATTGGAAACTAAGGCATGGGGACAAAGCCCTTTGCCTAAGGCCTTGTTGAGTTCACACAGGTAATTACTGACAGGTTGTCTGCCTCCAACTCTGCATTATAATGACACTGACTCTCAAATTACTTGCAAATATGCTTGTGTTTTAATCTATGTCTTCTGTAGTCATCATAAGTTACTCCAATTAAATTTTAAAAGTAGGAAATCCTCTATTCCCTTTTTGTAGATTCACAATTCAAAATAACATCAAGTAAAGTCTCTGAAAAGTTCTGTATTTTTGAAATCTGTTTAATGTTGTATTTCTTAACATTTCCTGATTTTACAAGAACATCTCCCACCCTCAATGAGCCTGAAAAGGTGTTAAGGCTGTAAGGCTTGTTACTGTTAAAAGTGTGGGTTAATCCACTTAATGGCAGGTTCAATCAGCAGTTGTTTTCTTGACATAAACCATGTTCCAGGATTATATTTGACTTTGACAAACATCTATGGCTTGTCAGAGCCAAATTTTGAAGATCATTTGTGTTAGAGTTTGATTCAGTCTTTCCTTTAGCAACTTGACGATAATGGTGATAATTAAAAAGATAAACATTTATTGGTAATATTTTTCTCTTAAGAAAATTCACCCATATTTAGTTACACACAAACAGGAGAATCTGCAGTAGCCAGCAGTGTTTCTGTGTGTTCCTAGCAACAAGAAACCACGACAGTGCAAGGCCTAAAACAAGAGACTTCTGCATTTTCTCATCTGTGATTATGTACGTTGATGCTAGACATTAATGAGCCTGAAGACATAAAGAAGAAGTATTTACCATTGGAAAATATGCTCTACACTAAAACAGAAGTAAGCCCAAAAGCAAACAGAGTATATGTGGAGCTATAAAGCTTTGAGTTTTCTGGAAATTTTTTTGTACAAAGTAATAAAAAATAAATACTATAATTACTTGAGATAGCAGATATGATATTCTGTTTGTCTCCATTTTTTGTTATTTTTATTATGATTATTTCAAGTCAATGACCTATTTCTTTTAAAAAATAGGAAATACTATTTTGAAGAAAGAGGAGGAATTGGATTTTTTTTCTGATAGTCTCTGTGGGAAATAAAATCCAGATGTGGAGAATTCAAGGTCCATGCTTGCTGTTGTCATTGGAGTAGCGATCTAGCAGGATTACAAGGTATATGACTGCAAGAAGATTAGTACTAATAGGGGAGCCTGGATAGCTCAGTCAGTTAAGTACCTGACTCTTGATTTTGGCTCAGGTCATGATCTCAGGGTCTTGGGATTGAGCCCCATCTTGGGCTCTGTGCCCCGGCATGGAGCCTGCTTAAGATTTTCTCTCCCTCTCCTTCTTCCCCTCCCCACCCTGCTCTCTCTCTCTCTCTCAAAAAAAAAAAAAAAGATTAGTATTAATATAAGAGGAGCTATAAAGTAATTCATTATGATGAAACACTGAGTGGATTTTAGAAAGCTATAGGTATTTTGAATATATATATATATATATGTATATATACATATATATATATATCTGAAGGCTGGAGAAGTATAGAAAATTTTTGTGGTGATGATATTTGAACAATGAACAAATAAAAACCTTGGGTAGTTGGAAAAGAATAGAGAAAGCTTTCCATAAAGGAAGACTGTTAGCAGAGGCCAGGAGAAAATAACCCCTGGGTGGTTCAGGAGATGAGTAATAGCAGAGTTTGACTGTAGGGCACAAAAGTACAATGGGAGAAACTGATAACAATTGTTGATGCACTGAAAAGGACACAATTTCATCTGTATAGCATTCATGTTCAGAATGTTTAAACTGAATCTAATCATTTGAAAAATCCAAACTGTAGAACGTTTTGGAAAACAACTTGTTTGGATCTTAAAAAAATGTCAATGTCATGAACAACAAAAGTGGCTGGGGAACTATCTCAGATTAAAGAGACACGACAATTAACTGCAACGTGAGATCCTTGATTGTAACCTAGAGAGGAAAAATAAATAACAAATGAGCAGCAAAGGACATTATTGATAACTGGGAAAATTTGAAACTAGACTGTATATTAGATAATGGCATTGTTTTGGTGTTATAGTTCCTGAGTGAAGTAATTGTACTGTTATATAGCAGAAGGTCTTTGTTCTTAGCAGATATTCACTAAAGGGTTTAGGGATAAAACGTCATGATATCTGCAAGTAATTCTCAAATGGTTCAGTACTCCCCCAATATTACAAGAGAAACAAATACAACAAAAAGTTAACATTGAGGAATACAGACAAAGGGCATATGAGTGTTTCTTTTACTGTTTTTACTTTTCTGTTGATTCAAAAATTTTCAAAATAGAAACAAGGAAAGTAAAATTTGTTACCATTTGGATGTTTACAATTTTTTGTTTTACAACTTCTTTTATTTACTTGATACACATTGAATGGCTGCTGTAAATGACCTCATGATTGTATCATTCTGAGTTTGTGGTGATCATTTTTGTGGAAAGTATGTGCTTTATAATTATCATCAAGAAATTTATTAATGTAGTGTGATCTCATTATAGAAAGTAACTGCTATGGATAACTATGTGCTAATATTTTTTAAAGATTTATGTATTTATTTTTGAGAGAGAGAGAGAGAGAATAGGGGCAGAAGGAGAGGGTTAGTGAGAGGGAGAGGCTCTCAGACTCCCTGCTGAGCGCAGAGCCCAACCCAGGGCTTGATCTCAAGACCTTGAGATCATGAGCCAAACTCAAGAGTTGGAGGCCCAACTGACTGAGCCACCCAGGTGGCCCAATATTTTTTTTCCTTGAGTGATAGTCTCGTGTAGCACAAGTGGTCCTTTAAAATGGTTTTAACCTTTACCACCATTATAAAATATTTTCTTGTGAATATTTCACTTTTGTTTTTTAAGCGTTCATGAAATAGTGTAGATTAATTTGTTATGAAATACATAATTTAATACCAATTTATTATATAGATTTCCTTTGATTTCCCATGAGGTTACATCTCAATAAACCCATTGTAAGTTGAAAATGCATTTAATATACCTAACCTACCAAATATCATAGCTTAGCTTAACCTACCTTAAACGTGCTCAGACACTTCCATTTTTCTACAGTTGGGCAAAACCAACTAACACAAAAACTATTTTATAATAAAGTGTTGAATATCTCATGAAATTGACTGGATCCTGTACTGAAAGTGAAAAACAAATGGTTTTAAGTGCATTGGTTGTTGACCCTGTAATTGTGTAGCTGACTGGGGGGTGGGGCTTGCTGCTTACACAATTACGTATGGCTGACTGGGTGTAGCTGACTGATGTGTAGCCCAGCATTGTGAGAGAGTATCTACTGCAAATCATGAGCCTAGAAAAAGATCAAGATTCTAAATAAGAAGTATGGTTTCTACTGAATTCATATCACCTTTGTACCATTGTAAAGTCAAAAACCATGATAAGTCAGGGAGAGTCTGTGTATGTGTTATATGCCTGTAACTTGGCCAGGTGCAGTTCTGACCCTCAAGGAATATATGATGACTGCTTTACTCCAGAAAATGTTGGGCAGTCATGAAATGATGATTTTCATCTGCCTTAGGAACAATGAGAAAAGTGTTGTGATTTTTTTTGACAACAGTTAAGAGAAAGATACTTGGATGAATTCCAATGAAGCCAAAGATTTGGGTTGTTCCAGAAACTGCCAGCTATGGATAATTCTCCTTATTTAGAGCTGTACTAAGTGCTTTCTCCTTTAATCATTCTGTCAAAACTTTTGGCCATTGTAGTTCTTTGGTAACCTGCTCTCTGCTGGCATCTGAAAGGAGTCGCCTTTTATACTACCAAGATGATTAATACCAGCTCAAAATGCTAGTAGTTGTTTTTCTTAAAGGAGTTTGTGGGTATGCGCTGACTCATTCACCCTCTCACATCCTGTCTGCTCCGTGATCTGGAGCATGCGTTTTCAACTGGCCAGGTCAGTGCCAGGCTGTAACCATGAAACCAAGTTAAATGTTTCACAAGCTAAAAAGTTGGCTGTGGAAATGCCGCACTCCAAATAATATATCCACCATTTTGTCTGAGAGTTACCAGTTGACTTCATCTGGTTTTACCTTCTATGGTGGGGAAGTTAGCATTAATAGAAAATTCATCTCATGATTCATTCAACAGGATCCGAATAATGCAGCCACAGAATTAAAGCAAAATTGGCATTATTGTAAATTGAAATCATGGTTCACGTTAGAGTAGAAATCTGATAACCAAAGAGGAATTGATTGGAATTAATTTCTTTAAAACATCCAGAATTCTGATCTTCCCTAAAGTATGACACACAGAAATACAAAACAAACCCCTGAAACAAAAACCACAATTGTGAGGAAAGATTTCATACACAGGATGGGATTTCTGAAGCTAACAGAGGATCAAGTGTTCTGTTTACTGTGGAGCAAGGGGTGGCTCCAGACATGGCCATGCCATGTAGTATTCCAAGGCAAGAATTGGAGCAAGTGTATCTGTGTTTTGAGATGGAATATCATACACTAAAGAAGAGAATAGACGTGGGGGATTAGGAAAGGGAAGATCTCTGGACTTGGAAAAATGATTCTAACTACACAATATTATAAAAAACTACTAAAGAATTTAATTTCAGAAAGAAGATGCTGGGGAGATCAGTTTGAATAATTAAAATTGGTTATTTCCAACTCACTTTCCATAGTTATTGAAAGTCCTATATGGGGGTGCCTAGCTGGCTTAGTTGGTGGAGCAGGTGACTCTTGATCTTGGGGTTATGAGTTGGAGCACTTTGGGTGTAGAGATTAGTTAAAAATAAAATGTTAAAAAAATTTTTTAAAAAAGGAAAGTCCTGTATACATGTATTTAAAAAGTCTAAAAATCAATGATGCCTTTGTTTCACCATTGGAATTAGAAAAAATCCAGCAAATTAAATCCAAAAAAGATAAAAAGAATAAAATGATAGAATAGCAGAAAACAATTAATTGAATAGAGGAAACACACAAGGGATTAATAAAGTCTAAGTTACTATATTAAAAAGGTTAATACGTTTGTTAAACCTTCAGCAAATGTTATATGTAATGGTGAAAGATTAAAAACTTCTCCATTCACATCAGGAATGAGGCTAACATGTTGCTGTCACGGCTTTATTTCCTAGTATACTGGAGGCCCCCAGCAGTGCAGGAAGAAAAAGAAAAAAAATTAATGTTAGCAAAATAAGAAATGAAATTGACATCATTTGCAGAAGATATAATCACATGTACAGAAAATTCAAGAGATTTTACACATAATTAGTATCAACTAAGAAAAGAATCTAGCAAGTTTGCTGACTACAGCCAGGGTACAGAAATTATCGTATGAATATATACCAGTAACTGTTAGAAATTTAAATTTAAGAACAAGATACTATTTAAGGAGTATAAAAAATCCAAATACCTAACTCTAAATATGTGCAAGAACTCTATGTAGAAAATTATAAAATATCTTTTAGGAATTAAATGAAACCTAAACAATATTGAATTCATGGATTGTAAGATTCAGTTTTGTAAAGATGGCAATTTTAAGAAAATTTATTAATGGTATTCAGTCTAAATCCCAGAAGATTTTTGTTGTTTCGTGTTTGGTTTGTTAACTTGTGTGCATGTGTGTATGCATAAATTAAAAAGCTGTTTGTATTTCAAGGTTGGGAGTCAATTTTATTTTACAAGTCTCACATATTTTTCCTAGTATCTTGGCAAATTCATAAACCCCAAGCACTGCTTACAGCACCTAATGGGTAAATGACCCTTTTTATGTATTTCCAGGCTCATGGTATTCTCACTAGGATACCACTGTGTGCTTCTGCCTCTGTTCTAATGACTCGTGGACTGTTTACTTCTCTTCTAAATTAAAAAAAAATTATGCATGTGTTGTTGAGTTGTTTTGCTTTAAAATGTATATAGGTACCTGGTGGGATACTGTGCTTATTAATTCTATGAAACCATGAAGTTAAAATAAACACATGATATTTTAACTGAAATTTGTGTCTTTAGATATTAAACATATATATTCTACCCTCTTTATTGGTTGCTGCAACAGGAGAAACGTTTGAAAAATATGGCTTGTCCCCACTTTCAAAAAAAGCAAAGCAAGAATGTACGGCTTTCCTGATCCTGATTTTCCACTGTACTTGTCTACCCTCTAGTGGTTGCATAGCAAAGTCCAAAAAAAAGATCCAATAGGCAAGAATCAGATGATTCAATTTTGAGACATGATTATTATTATTTTTAAATTTAGCCTGGCTCTCTGTGTAACATATCACCAGATTTAGAAATCTACTTCATGGCAGTAGCATAGACATCAGCATACACCTGTTCAATGCTGTTCCAGATGGTGTTGTATAGTGTGTAAGATTTTTAGCTTAATCCTAAACTAAAAGACTAATATCAAGATGATTTGTACATTGATAAAAATAACAATGGCAATAAATAAAACTAATAACTACAGATAAAATTTATTGAGCACTTGCTTACTGTGCTAAGCAGGTTTCACACATCATCTTTTATCTACACAGCAGTTCCAGAAGTGGGTCACCATTTTACAGGTAAGGAAACTCAGGCTTAGTGTGCTTAAGCAACACGATTGAGGTCAAATATAAATACAATAGCTAATATTTTAAAAGCAATTTTTAAGTGCCAGAAGCTCTGGAAAGGACTTTGTATGTCCGTGTTAGGGTTTACAGTAGGAAATGGAAACCACTCTGAGACTTAAAGGTGAAGTAGGTTGGGCTGGTAGTGAGGTCCCTACAATCAGAGAAAGGACTGGAGGGGTAGGTTTTTGGGTGGGCCTTCCGGGATGATTGTCAACAGAACCGATTCACTGGGAAGTTCCACTCGTCTGTTCCAGCACTATTGTAACGCCTCAAGTCTCACAACACTGAAAAATCTGGAAAACGGACTCATTTTCTGCAGCAGGGAAAGCTCCTATTCATAATGTCTTGCTGCCAACAGAGATGGCTAGATGCTGAAAGAACATGCCTCTTGCTCACATCCAACTTCTGGCTCTGGTTGGCAGAACACAATTCACATCCAGAGACCTTGTGTGATTCACATCCAGAGACCTTGTTGCCAAGGAGTCGGAGAAATGTAGTATTTATCTTTCCAGATGAGTGGACCAGGAAGGAGCATAGAAAAGGGTGGGGATAGACGCTGGGGACAATTGACCACATCAGGCATAACATATTATCTTACTTAGTCCCCATAGAGGTATGTACTTCTGTTTCTCCATTTTGTGGGCGAGGAAGTGGAGGCACTAGCAGGTGAACTTATGTGCTGGAGACTCAGGATAGGAAGTTATGCCACTTTTATTCCAAAGCACAACACATCCCACTATCTTGATATGATTGCATGATGTGATCATTAATTCTGTTAGAATGACGTGGAACCTACACACACACACACACACACACACACACACTCACATGCACATTTTTCCTCACACTTTTGTCAGGATGAGACCCAGATTCAAAGAGAAATGAATTAAAGATGATGCTCTTCATTGTTTCCTGAGTTGAGTGGGCTTCCTGGGCTTGGGCTAAAAAGATGCAAAATCAAAATACAGTTCTGCTCATGTTCTTGCAGGAAAAGCAACTATGTTCACTAATACTTATAAGTTTGTTGACAAAGGGAGCTAATGGCATTGTTGGTACTGGAATGTGAATGCAGTTGGCATATTTACCTGCTCAGAGCAGAGGAATGTTGTGCGGTGGAGACAGAAGATGGCAAAGTAATAGATGCTGCTCTTGTCTGCCCAGCTGGACTCACCAAGCCACCTCTCTACTCCATGTGTTCACCAGACATGGTCTCCAGCTTCAGAGGTGGCTATGGAAACCAGGAAACCAGGCTATGGAAATCAGGCCCTCTGATTTCTCACGTTAGGAAAGAGAACCTTGACAAAGGACATATAGGGACAGAAGACAATTATAACTAAAGAATTACTAAAGACTGACCTTTGAGTCAGTCTTTTGATGACTGATGCTTCAAAGAAATGCCCATATTTTCTATGGAGATTCCTAGGGATATCCAGATTTTTATCTCTTCCGAGGCACAGGTTTTCAGATATATATACATATATATGTATATATATCTGCAAGGCAGGTTGAAAATATTGGGCTTTGTTTTCATCCAAGAGAGTGTTGGAAGCACTCAGAGAGCTTTTTAAAAACTTGTAACATAACGCTACACCCCTGGCAGTTGCGATGTAATGCATCTGAATGGATAGAGTGGGGCTCAGAAATGCATATTTTGAAAATTTTCTGGCATGATTCTAATGTTCGCCCTAGTTGCAAATTAGCCTAAAATGGGTAGTGCTGTGATCTCTTAATGAGAAAGCTGACAGAAGAAAGTTGTAATGGCAAGTCGAGTAAGACGATGTCATGAGTTAGTAATGTCAATTTCCTAGATTAGAAATAGCTCATTTGAATTTTAGGAGTTGGAGAGTTAAAAATGTCAGAATTAAGAATGTAATAATATTTTTAGGGCAATTAATTCTTGCCTTTTTGAAAGGCACCTGGCGTTTGTAGGAAGGGAGTACCTATAAAAGGGCTAAAGTGCCTCCAAGTGGCCAACGTCTAAATTACATTTTAGTGAAAATAAGATCCACATTAAAAAATGAGCAGAGAGGAAAGAATTTTTGGAGTCTAGGATGTTTTTTAAATTGAAGATATTGGGAGCTGCGATTTGAAAAAGAGATGTGGTTGCAATGAGATGTTTCTTTTTATCTGAAATTGCTTGCAAAAATTGGTGGTGAATTATTTTTATACTTAAACCTCAGGTGTGCTAAGGATATATATCACCTTAGAAGTTCCACATTCCACTTTCAATTAGGTTTTCTTGTTGGAAACTGGACTGACCTCCTTAGACCCACTTTCCACTGAAATTCACAAGGATTATACCTTTTTGGGGACACTGAAAAATAATTACACATTTTATGAGTCTTTGTTTATAATGAAGATCATTTGTTACTTTATCCAATAAATATTAATTCAGCAGCTATTTTGTGCCATAATTGCTTTGGGCATTGGGATCACAGTGGTCAACCAGATAAAAAAGATCTCTGCCCTCAGGGCTGTATGTGGGATGTGTGTGGAGAGAAGACAAATGATACCCAAGTCATACCCAGTTTAACTCACCATCACCCCTTAGTAATAAACACAATCAATACAGATGATTTCAAGTGCTCAGAAAGACACTTGGGAGTGTGATAGAATCGGGAAAGAGCAGTCCAGTTAGAGGAAAGAGCAGGAGGGGAAGAACTGGACATGTGTGCCAGAAGAGGACAGAAACGAGAAAAGCCAACACAGGTGAGAAATGGGGCCAATGGATCGACACAAGGCAGACATGAACCAGATCTTGTTCACTGTAGTTTATTCCAAGTTCGCTGGGAAGCCATTGAAGGATTTTGAGCAATGGGGTATGGACAGAGTCAACCAGATTTACATTTTTAAAAAGTCATTGCTGGGGTGCTTGGGTGGCTCAGTCGTTAAGCATCTGCCTTCGGCTCGGGTCATGATCCCAGGTCCTGGGATCGAGCCCCGCATCGGGCTCCCTGCTCAGCGGGAAGCCTGCTTCCCCCTCTCCCGCTTCCCCTGCTTGCGTTCCTTCTCTCGCTGTGTCTCTCTCTGTCAAATAAATAAATAAAATCTTTTAAAAAAATAAAAAGCCACTGCTGTGGGGGGTATTGATTGGAAAGGAGCAGGATGCTAAACAAAGAGATCAGCTAGGAAGCTATGGCAATTGGCCAGGCAAGAGAAGATGCTGGCTTACACTCAGATGGTAGAAATGCAGATGGAGTGACGTGAACAGATTCAAGCTCAATATTTGAGGGAAAAATTGATGGGTCTTGTTAATGACTTAGATGTGAGGGATAAAGGAAGGACAGAATGAAGATGGCTCTTGAGTAACTAGGTGGAAGGAGGTGCCCTTTACTGTGTTAGGTAATACAGAAGCAGAAGTTGGGATGGGGTAGGAAAGTGAGTTTTCTATATACCACACCATTTGAGATGCGGGTGGTATACATGCTGAGGTGTCAACAGGCAGCTAACTATAAAAATTAACACTCAGAACAGAATTATCAACTGGGGCTATACATTCGGCAATCATAAGCTAAGACTATGTGTTATTTAAAGCTGTGGAAATGAGTGAAATGTTCTAGGAAGAGGTTAGAGAAACAAAAGTAACTTGAACTGAACCTGGGAATTATAACTTTTTAGGTCAGGTGGATGCAGTAAAGTCATCAAAGGTGTCAGAGATGAGATATGGTAAAAAACATGAGTATGATGTTGCAGAAATAAAGGATAGTGTTTCAAGGGATGAGTGGCCAGTTATATAGAATGTTCTGTGTAAACTAAGACAAGAATGGAAAAATGTCTGCAGAGTTTAGCAACATGGAATTGTGAGACCTTGACAAGAATGATGTCAATAGTGTGATGTGGGGGAAAGCCAGATTAGAAGAGGTTGAAGAGAGAAGATGTAATATTGAAAGTAAAACCTTTCAAGAATTTTGCTGTAATAGGGAGCAAAGAAGTAGGTGGCAACTTGACATTTTTCAAGTGATTTTTTTTTTTCCCCAAATGGGAGTTACAAAAGAACGTTTCTGTAACTAATGGATCAGCATCTTAACAGAGAAAAACATCTCCAGAAAATAGATGATGTAGGAATAAAGTCCTGGAGAAAGTAAAAGGGGGATGGCAACTGAAGTGTACATGGAGAGAGGGGCCAGTCCTTTTGTGTAAAAAAGGCAGGAAAGACAGAGACTGTGGATATAGACATGGATCATATTCATCTTAAGCTAATTCTGCTCGACCACCTTTAAAAACCTGGTGCTTTTGAGTTATGAGATCACATTCTTTGCCAAAATTTGTTCACACTTTCCAAAACTTGGGAGACATTTGGCTAAATGAACTTTCTTTACTGTGGGACTTTTCAGACTCTTTGATCTGCTCACGTGTATTGTAAGGAATTTATAGAATGCAACAAATCCCAGACTGATTTGACCATAGAAGTCCTTTCTTGTGAATGGCCCTTTATAACTGGGAAGACGTTTTCAAAGGAACATATTTTAGGAGATTCTGATTAATCAAAAGGACTAGAGTTCCTTTTATTAAAATCTATTTTTAAAAAGCGTTTTTTCTTTATATTCTTTCTCATAAATCCTATTTTTCTAGCACTCAAAATGAAGAGAAAGGAGATTATATGGTAAATATGTGGCCACATGCTATTTTTAACCTTGCTTTTTTGAACTTTTTCTTAATAAACTAAACACTAGCAATGTAAGCACTACTTTTTACCTGACTTAGTTCGACTAATATCTACCATTTTTTGGTTGCTGTTTTCTATTTGTTTGCCATTTGTTGCCCTCATTATTTGTTCCTATTTTTGTCTTCCACTCTTTTTCTGCCTTTTGTGGTTTTAACTGAGCATTCTATGAAAGTCTATTTTCTCTCCTTTCTTAGTGTATCAGTTATAGCTCTTTTAAAAATTTTTTAGTGGTTGTTCTAGGGTTCTCAATATACATTTATAATTAATCCAAGTCTACTTTTTTCCAATATTTATTTATTGAGAGCGCACTTGAATGGGGGGAGGGGCAGAGGGAGAGAGAGAATCTCAAGCAGACTCTGTGCTGAGCATGGAGCCTACTTGGGGCTCGGGCTGGATCTCAAGATCCTGAGATGTTGACCTGAGCCAGAATCAAGAGATGGACACCTAACTGGCTGAACTACCCAGGCACCCAATCCAAGTCTACTTCTAAGTAGCGCTATACCACTTCATAAATAGTGTGAATACCTTATAATAACAAAACAATCCTAATTTTTCCCCTCCCTCCCTTGCATCATTGCTGTCATTCATTTCACTTATACATGAACATCCAGAAACCTGTATGTACATAAGACATAAATAAGCGTATGTAATTGATACATTGTTGCTATCATTACTTTGAACAAACTGTTATCTGTTAGATCAATTAAGAATAAGAGAAAAATTTTTTATTTTATCTTCACTTATTCCTTCTTCAATGCTCTTCCTTTCTTTATGTAGATATGAATTTCTAACCTTTATTATTTTCCTTCCTTCTGAAGAATTTCTTTTGACATCTCTTGCAAGGCACATCTACTGGCAACAAATTCTATCAATTTTTGTTTATTTGAGAAAGTCTTTATATTTCCTCACCTTTGAAGGATAATGTTGCAGCGTACAGAATCCTGGGTTGGTGGCTTTTGTCTCTCAACACTTTATTTCACTCCATTTTCTTCATGCTTGCATGGTTTAGGAGGAGATGTTGGATGTAATTCTTCTATAGGTAAGATCTCATTTTTCTCTGCTTTCTTTCAAGACTTTTTGTTTTTCTTTGATTTTTTGTAGTTTAACAATGACATGTGTAAGTGTAGATTTTTATCCTGCATGGTGTTCTCTAAGCTTTTTTGGTTTGTGGGTAGGTGTCTGACTTTAATTTGGGGGAACTGTCAGTCACTATTGCTTCAAATTTTTTTTTTTTCTGTTTCTTTCTCTCTTTCTTCTCCTTCTGGTGTTCCTATTATGCATATGTTAAACCTTTTGTAGTTGTCCCACAGTCCTTGGATATTCTGTTCTGTTTTCTTCAGAAAGTCTTCTCTTTGCTTTTCAATTTTGAAGGTTTCTACTGAGATAACCGCAAGCTCAGAGATTTTGTCCTTATCTATGTCCAGTCTACTTATGAGACCATTGAAGGCATTCTTCATTTCTATCAGTGTTTTTAATCTTTAGCACTTCTTTTTTGGTTCTTTTATAGGAGTTCTATCTCTTTGCTAACATTGCTCGTCTATTCTTGCATGATGTCTATTTTATTCATTAGGGCTCTTTGCATATTAATCCTAGTTGTTTAAAATCCCCAGTCTGATAATTTCGACATCCCTGCCATGTCTGGCTCTGATGCTTGCTCTGTCTCTTCAAATTGTGCTTTTTTGCCTTTTGTTATGCTTTGTAATTTTTCGTTGATAACTGGTCATGGTGTACTGGGTACAAGGACCTATTGTAAATAGGCCTTTAACAATGTGGTGGTGACGTATGCGGGGAGAAGAATCATTCTATAGTCCTATGATTAGATCTCAGGTTTTTTTTTTTAAGATTTTATTTATTTGACAGAGAGACACAGCGAGAGGGGGAACACAAGCAGGGGGAGTAGGAGAGGGAGAAGCAGGCTTCCCACAGAGCAGGGAGACCGATGCGGGGCTCGATCCCAGAACCCTGAGATCAGGACCTGAGCCAAAGCAGACCCTTAACGACTGAGCCACCCAGGCGCCCTAGATCTCAGTTTTTAAGTGAGGCTATGCTTTTAGACTTTGAACTTTACAAGAATTTCTCAGTTTATTTCCTCCTCTCTTAGGTGGGACAGGATAGCTCGAGGGGGCTGGAGTTGGGTATTCCCCTCTCTTAGGGTCAGTGAGGCTCTGAAAATACCCCATCAGGTTAGGCACTGATTGATTAACTAGCTTCCCCTGAAGGCAGACCTTGTTAAGAAGAACACAGTGCTCTGGTATATTTCAAGATGGCTCCCTTTCCCTTCCCTTCCCCCAACTGGAAGCCCAAAGGGCGTTTTCTCTGATATTTACTATGGGAACCTGGTTGAGCTCCTGGGGGTAAATGTCACAAAATGGTGGGGGTCTCCCATGACTGTGTCTACCCGGAGTTTTTAACTCTCAGAATTGTCCCCACTGAGTCCACAGCAATTTGTTAATGAACATGCAGGGTTCATCCTGCCCCAGCACTAGTAACCATAGGTGTTTCAGCTTTTGTGCTTCTGCCTTGCCTTCCTATTTGACTTCTATCTCTTCAGTCTTGGGTGCAGTGATTTGCCCTGTGTCCTCATCTCTCTCATGGACCCAAGAAGAGTTGTTGATTTTTCAGTCTGTTCATATTTTCACATGTTGTCAGGATGGCATGTAAACTTCTGAGTTCCTTACATGTGGAATCAAAACCCAGTCTCCAGCCCTCCCCCTTTTTTTTATCTGATATGAAACAGCGAATGAAAATCCCTTTATTTACAAACAGAAATAAAAATGCATTATAATCAAATGTCACTTATGCTTTGAATGTAGTAAGTTTTATGAACTCTCAAACTGCCTAATATAATATAGCATCTTCCTAATTGAAGGCATTTTACAAATACTTGCTGAATGAGTAAATAAATGAAGTCCCAGTAACTATGATTGTATATTATTAAATATAAAGAAATCTGGTTCACTTGCACTATTTAGAATAGTTTGTGTTGTCTACCTGTTCAGTCTATTACTATATTGGAATGGTAGAAATGGTTTTACTGTTTGAATAGATTCTGAAATGGGTGGTGGGGATGAAATAGCATTTTTACTTCCCTAGACCAGTTAAAAACCTCATTTTTTAAATTAAAATTTTAATTAGTTAAATAGTAGATATTCAGCTACTCAAGGTCTCATTTTTAAATCCATGTTGGAAACTAACAGAACAATCTATGCATAATGAGGACTCAGCAAATATTTGTTTAATTTAATTAGATTTTCAAAAGGATCTGCCTTGATTAAACTTAGTACAAAAACTACACATATTTGTTTCATTTTAGGAAATCTAGGAAGGCCCAATTACCGCAAATCATTTTCAAATGGACACCGATAATATCTGAAATGCTCCTTCAGAACATCTCTTATTTATTCATCAAATCTGGATGAAATATTTATTATGTGCAAGCCACTCTGCTAGGTGCTGGGAATACAAAGAACACTATTCTAGAGGCCAGTGCAGAGAGTCAGGATTGCAAATAATAGATACCTATTTTCTTGTCTGTATTGAGTTTTCAACAAATGACTCTTATCTGTATTTTGTGAGTGTATTCCTCTCCACATCCTCCTTCTTAGTTTTTTTTTTTTTTTCCCTTATTATCCTTAGTACTATTTATCCTGGAAAGATGATCATTTCTGAAGAGTTGGAAGAGGCATCAGAGAGGAGTTTGGGCTTGCAGTTTATTGAAATTCAGATAGCCTTCTCCAAATGTTTTCTCAATCTCCTGTGTTCTACGGTAGCAAGAAGGTCCTCTATGGCTCTGGAAAGTTCAATATGTTTCTGTTTTAGTATGACATGGTGTGTGTGTGTGTGTGTGTGTGTGTGTGTGTGTGTGTCTGTGCAGATGCACGTTCATACATACATGTGTTTGTCTACGTGAGCACACACAGGCGTGCGGAGATCTTTTCTTCTTCTCCAGCTAAGATCAGAAGCTTTAAGGCTGTGCATTACCCATATTTTATTCTCTATGCTGTCACTCCCTTTTCAAAGACAGCTTTTCTATATATTTCCTCTTTCAGTCCCACCTCCCTGGCCACTCCTTTGAAACACAAAAGCATCAGGTGGACTCCCACTGCCCACCCCCCACCAGCATCTTGCTGTTCTAATGGGGGATACTGTTTGCCCCTGGAGGTGTGACGCAGTCTGGATGAACTCAACTCAGAGCACTCTGCCTGGATTCTACTGAGTTCTCGTCCAAACTTTCAATGCTTTGGTCTAATTTTCATCGCATTTGGAGCTTTTTAAAATTTATTTTCATCCAGGGTTATGGATTTTCATTAGTGTTTATTGAAGATAAAGTGGTCACTTCTGTTTTTCTCCTTGTTATTTTTGGATAGTTTCTAAGATGGAGAGAGGCAGAGAAACTTTTGCTCTGCCTCCTCCTCCCAGAATTCTCTTCAAAGGCTTAAAAGTAGTTGTGATGGGGCTGAGGGGGAGAAAGATGGAATGCCAAAAATTGTTGGTGATAGAAAATTAGAGTTTAAGATTTAAGAGGTGAAATTTTAGTTGGTGACAAATTCAAATATGCTCATCGTGTCAGAGGGAGAGTGGAGATGAAAAACAGTGGAAAGGAAGAGGTAAGGAAATTGTCAAGCTGGAGTCTTGATTTATTGGATATCATCCATGTGAAAATTGAATGTAGTCATTGGGGTGAAAGGGGCTGTGCGTTATATAACAAAGTTCTCAGAGAATGGCTGTTGAACCGAAGCTATGGGATGGCAAGAGAGCAACACCGCAAACATTTTATTCTGTGTTTAAGAGAGAAGCTGAATCCTATGAGGGCTGGGGAGAAAAATCATGTAACAGATGCAGTAAGCAAGCTCAGGCTTAAGGCGGCAAGGTCTACATGCCTCCGCAATAGCTGGCAGGAAGTTGGGAGGATTACAGATGGTTCAAGGGGGTCCCTTTGTTAAAAGAAATGGCTTCTGATTTCACATGCGTCCCAGGAGCATCAGCAGCGTCAGGGCTCCTGCCTTTCTAGGTATTTTTCGTGATACATAGAAACTGCTAAAATCTGTTGGGGGGAATTTCTGATTTCATTAAATTTTCACAGGGGTATCTTTGTTGCTTCTTAAGTAGTGATGCACTAGGAAGAAATATATGATTAGAAACTAATTGTAGCTGCTGCTTCTTTCTAATGGGATTGCTTAAGTTATCTCTTGGGTAGAGAGGTCTTTTATTGATGAAAGGACACTGGGATTGCTTGGAAATGTGATGTTATGCGTGTAGTTTGGATGGAGTGGGTGAGAGAAAGACAGAAATGAACTCTTGACAATATAAACAAGAGGGATTTTGACTTACTGGGAGTGCACAAGAAGAGATCGTTTAAGAGATAAGTCAAACTAGAAGGGAAGAGAGCCTCAAGAAAGTGATGGAAGGCAGGCGACTCATGGGTAGGCATGGACAATGACGAATAATTCCGCAGCAGAGAAGTGATAACAAATATCTAGAAACAGTGCTGTCCTCCACTGAATGTAGTACTTCATTTCCATTCCATACATCCCCATCTGTTACTGCCAGGTTTCCACGGAAAGTGTTTCGTTCAAAATAGCCCTGTGTTATTTACAATTTGAGAATTATAGGTTAGGACTGGTTTTGGTTAGGACTGTGTGAGGTTCTGTGTGGCAGAAAACTTGAAAGAAGATAGCTGAAATATGATGGAAAGTTTATTTCTCACATAAAGAATTCTAGGGAAAGGCAATCTGAGCAGGTATGCCAACCCCATAGTCACCAGGGACCTGTGCTCCTACGTGTCCATCCTGGCACCCTGACGGTATGGCTTTTATCCTTAAGTTCTATGCAATTGTTACAGCAGCATGGAGAAAGGGAGGAAGAAGAGTATATTTCCCTTTTACTTGAGGCTTTCTGGAAGTTCCACATAACACCTTTATTTACATAGAACTTTCTTCAGATCTTACTTACTGGTACTTAGAGACAAGGAAGACTTGGAAACTAAAACTTTTAACTGACTGCAGTTTTTCTAGGTAAAAATTAATATTCTTTTATTTTGAGAGACAAGACAGTAATTTGTAGTTGGAAGGCAATAAGGTGTTTCTGCCACAGAAAGATGAAATTCAGTGTGGTGGTTGGGCGGGGGGGGGACAAGTGCGTCAGCTGGGAACCATAGCTGGTCCACAGAGGAGAACCAAGCCATAAAGTGGACTGGACTGACTCAGAAAACAAACAAAAAGAATAAAACATGTTTATTGCAGCATTATTTACAATAACCAATATACGGAAGCAACCCAAGTGTCCACTGATAGGTGAATGGATAAAGAAGATGTCATCCACACCCACTCTCACACACGTGTGCACGCGCACGCGCACACACACACACACACTGGAATATTACCCAGCCATTAAAAAAAAAAATAAGATCTTGCCATTTGCAACAACGTAGATGAACCTAGCAGATATTATGTTAACTGAAATAAGTCAGACAGGGAAAGACAAATACCATATGATTTCACTTATATGTGAAATCTAAAAAGCAAAACAAATAAGCAGATAAGCAAGAAGCAGAAAAAAAACCATAAGTACAGAGAACAAATTGATGGTTGCCAGAAGGGAGGGGAGTTGGGGCATGAGTAAAATGGGTGAAAAGGAGTGGGAGATACAGGTTTCTAGTTATGGAATGAATAAATCACGGAGATAAAAGGTATAGGTATCATGGATTTTTTTATGTTCTTCCCCCAAAATCAGTGTGTTCTCTTATTTCTTATTCTATAAAGCCTGTTTAAGTATTTTGCTCAGGGTGATAGCAGTTGATTAAATTTTCATCGAAAAATTTTACGCTAAAATAAGGTGTTGCCAAATCTCACATTTTCAGTATTGACATAAGCGATTTCCTGTATGAGTCCAGCTTCAATCAGAAAAATAAAGAAACAACTATGGCATTTCAAGCAAGAAGAAATTTAATACAATGAACTAGTGACTTATAAATACATGAGAAGGTCTGGAGGAGCGGTGATTGTGGAAAATACTCACTATTTTTCAGTTCTATCACAAGCAACGCAAGCATTAGGAAGTTCCAGGAATCACAGGGAACTCCACTAATGATCTCAGCTTAACCACTGCACCAAATGAACGATTACCAGGGGATCTGAAGAAGCTGCAAAGAATCACTTCTGTTGAAGTCCATGGAGTCTCCTTACTGGGCGAAAAATAATGGTTTCTACTTTTTTCAAACTTCATGGCCTCTGCTTAGTGGACTCTAACCTAGAAACCTAATGGCAGGGGATTCTGGGAAATGAATTTCTTAGACTTCCAGTCATTTGATATGAGGAGAGCAAAAAAACAAAAAAAAATAAAAAAAAATAAAGGTGCATGCTGGTTGCTCTCAAAAAAATAATATGCAATGCAGTCACTCTTTGGCTATTCAGCATCCATATGGACCCTACTACCTGTATTTAAATTTTAAAACAACAATATAAATAACATCCTTAAAAATATCATTACATATTAACATGAGTAACATGTTTTTAGTGAAATAACTGTATTTCCCATACAAAATTTTAGTGAGAAGAGTGGCAGCGTTTCACATTTTGCAAATGTCTCTGGTATTGGCCTAATAGAGGACGATTGGATTATCATATCTGCTTCTGCATTCTGTCTTTTGTGATGTGTTGCTCTGGTTGAAGTAAATGAAGACAATCCAGGTTTGCACACATATATGTAGTTGAAAAAGGGAGGAGACTTTGAATAGCCTTTATAAATAATTGGGAATAGTTTTCTTTGATACTATACCCAAACTCAGCAAGCAGTAATTTCTTAAAGGTTAACTGTAAGGTAGAATCTGAAACTAGGAAACTTGATCAATAAACTTTCATTACATTAAAATCCATTGATCTGCCCACTGGTCTATTATGTAACATAAATGTAGTTTTTACCCATGCATGAATTTGTAATATGATACACTGAACATTTGGAAAATATTGTCACATTGAGTTATTCAGATCTTCCAAATGTTGCTGCATTTCACTATTACAATATCATGAAATTTCACTGATACCACTACCAAATTCATCAGGAAAGTCTGTAAATCTTGCAAAGCTGGCAAGCGAATTGAAGCCCACATTTGAAGCTTAAATTGTATGATTGACATAAACACTGTCAGTTGTTTTCTTTAAGTGACAGGATCGCTTTGTTCATTTTCAAAAAAAGATTTTATTTATTTATTTGAGAGAGAGAGAGAGAGAGAGAGAGAGAGCACGAGCGGGGGACGGGGGCAGAGGCAGAGGGAGAAGCAGCCTCCCGCGGAGCAGGGAGCCCGGAGCTGGGCTCGATCCCGGGACCCCGGGATCATGACTTGAACCAGAGGCAGACGCTCAACCAACGGAGACACCCAGGTGCTGCAGAAGGGTTTGTGTTCTTAATCTCAATCAAATAAATAGCTTATTGGACAAAATTATGTTTTGGTGATTAAAAATGTCCATTAAGTGATTGACTAATATTATCCTTTTCTTACTAATCCATTAGACAATATAATTTATGAGGTGGTGGACAAAGGATGACAACCTGAATTCCATTTGATGAAACATAATGGGATCAGAAAAAACAAAAGTTGCTCATTTAATATACTATTTACAATTATATCTTAATGTCTATCAAATTTTCTTCATTGATTTCTGACTTCTTATTCTTTTAAAAATGTGTTTCAATCATTCACTGAAATTGTTAAATGTCACTACCTGGTGAGATAGATTTCTGTGCAGCGAGTATATATCTTACATATAGTAGGAATTTGATTTTTTTTTCCTAAACAGCCACCTCTCTTTGTCTTTTACTAGCCACAGGGCAGGATTTGCTGGGATGCCCATGATGATCTCTTTCAGCAAATTTGTTCGCTCACCTTTTCCTCTCTCCTGGAAACTTCATTGGCCATTCGCTCTTTGAAGTTGCAAGCTTCCAGCTGACCCTTCAGTCTCTCCTCAAGTGTGTTTGCAGAGTGGACTCAGGTCTCTCTTCTTCTCTTCTGCCTGTAGGAAATGAGTCCACAGACCTTTATTTATTTTTAGATATTAACTAAAAATCAATATGGGAGATATGAGAGATTAAAAAATCAATTCAATCATCCCATCTTCCATCTGTGTTATTTGAGCCAAGTTGTTTCTGTTACATGGATTCTGTAGCCTCATCAGGGCTCTCCCACATTTTCCCCTGCAATAAACCTGGTTGGTCTTCACTTCCTTTCTCCTTCATTTTAGTTTTTTTTGGTTCAGGTCTTGAATATTTTTTTTAAATCACACATTTAATTAGCTCCCATTTTTTTCCATCTGCTATGGACTGTACTGTGCCCCCCCCTCCTGTCTACCTCCCTAAAATTCGTATGTTCAAACCTTAACTCCCAGCATGATGGTAGCTGGAGATGGGGCGTTTGGGAGGTAATGAGGTTTAGATGAGGCCCTAAGGGTGGGGCCCCATGATGGGATTAGTGTCCTTATGAAAAGAGACACCAGAGAACTTTCCCTCTCAATATCTCTCTCTCTCTCTCTCTCTCTCTCTCTCGTCACAATGTGAAGACACAGAGAGAAAGTGGCTGGCTGTCTGCAATCCAGGAAGAGAGCTCTCACCCAAATCTGCCCATGTGGGCACCCTGATCTCAGATATCCAGCCTCCAGAACTGTGAAAAGATACATTCTGTTGGGGCAGCGGGGCTATGATATTTTTTTATGGCAGCCTGAGCTGACTAAAACACCATCTCCCTGGAAAAATTTCTATCCTAGATCAATTCAGTTGCCTACTTCTTCCATGTCCACACTTGACTGAGTTGTTGAGCAAACTGAGATTTCCAAATGACCGGTGACCCAATATATTTCTAATTATCTTCTCTTAGCACTATCCAGCAGCCCTTGTAGTTAGAATAGGAAATGTTCGTGGCAGTTTGATCCTTGTCTGGTTATCTCAAACTTTTGTCTCCATTTCCTCCCTCATTCACATAGTGAAGAACTGCTGCTTCCATTTTCCTGGAGGGACCGCAAAGAAGCGTAGGGCCTAGAGATTCTGGATTCTGTGTCTTTGACTCTGACACTTGCTGATTATGAGTTGTTGAACAAACTGTCTTCTCTGAGGCATTGTTTTTGCATCTGCAAATGGGGAAGATGTCTGTGCCACAGGGAGTTCTGACTATTAGATGGATTCTAATCACCCTGATTGAGACTAAAATATAATCAATAAATATTGATTACTATATTTGTTCATTTTAAGAAATTGAAACCACTTTACTAGAACTCTCTCAGCTTCTTGCCCCTGCACCTTTTAAAATTGTTTATACTTTTGTTTATTCTGTCCTTCCATTATAGTGTAATAATTCCTTCCACAGGCTCATTCTTCAGCTGTGCTGTGCCTTCGTGAGATCCTTGTCCTATCATTTATACTCACTTTCTCCTCTAACTTCATATTCTTCCTCAATGCTGGGTCCTTCTCATTAATCTTTAGACTTACACAGGTTTCTTTCAGATTTTAAGGTAAAGCCCTCTTCTTCCCTCTCTCATTATTGCTCTTTCTTCAAACCAGACACCTTCCTGCATCTGGCCAATGGCTCACCACTCAAGATTCAGCGTAGGTGTTACTTCATCTAGAAATCCTTCCATAATTCCTGCAATCTGGTTCAGACGCCTTTTTAAAATGTCATCCCTTAGCAAACTGCTCCTCCCTGTCAAAGAGCACGTATCACACTGGAATTGCCTCATTGCTTGTCTGTGTCTCCAAAATACTGCAAGCTCTCTCAGGGCAAGAAACCTGTATTTATCTTATTTATTATCATTATCTTCAATACTGTGCACAGTGCTTGGGATATAGTAGGCATTCAATAACCATTTGTTAACTGAATAAAGAGAAATAGATATAAAGCTTAAGGGAAAATGAGAGGAGCTGAAAATGTTAGAGATATTTTAAAATCATTGTCTCGACTACTCACTGACTTACATATTATCCCGAAGCTCTGTTACAGTTTGTAAGATAAATTTAGAAAGTTAACGAAGTAGAGATTTGATGCTACAGAGGCCTAATGTTAATCCTTATGTAAAATACAATTTAAGAGTAATTAAAAGGTCAGTGCACTTTTGAACTTGCTGAATAGCTTCCCCATTTTTGTCTGCAGTCAGACTTAATTTCTCTCAAGGGCAATAATGGTAAAAGGCCAGAAATTTGTGTAAAGGCTTTCCTTTTCTTTTTCTAGTCACAATAATATTCTTGAAATTCCCATATTCTGAAAGGAACCAACTTTACTTAAAAGGGAACTTGGGATGTTCTGAGCATGACACAGAATATATTGATGGTTTTGTAAATCTTAGATCGTTGAATGACACGATAGTCTCCTAGATGAGATGCCAGACACTCCCACTCCTTTTGTTTTATCACAGAAATGGGAAGGGCTACCAACTGGAAGCATTCTGGAGAACACAGTGTACTGGTTTGGCTCATAAGATTTTATGAAAGCTGTGCTCTCTGAGTTAAATTATGTTGCCTGACTTCTAGGACACAAAGGATGTCCTATAGCCAATAAAATATTTTAACATTCTTTCAGTCATGGTGTCTGCTTCCTTTTCGAAATTATGCCAGTCACAAAGGGCCATGATGACTACAATAAAAAAAGTGGTGTGTTTGATAGGTGTGTGTAGCCACAAACAGATAGCTCTCTCTGCTTTTATTCTGGGGCTGGACCTTAATTATTAAGATTTTCCATCATTTAATCTTTAACAACCTCAAAGTCAAGGAAAACCCCTCTTCCCAGGAAATAGTATGGAAGTAGACATTAGAAAGAAAACATAGAAATGCCATACAGTTTGATAGGTACCCACAGAATGCCTTCTTTCTTAAGAGGGTAATTTACAATTCAGAGATCTACAACTCATCCCAATCTCTGCTCCTACCAGATATTCTGATAATACCACCGTCCATTCTCCAGGGCCCCATGTCCTTTCTCCCTCTCCTCTGGAAAATAACTGAAGGAAAGGAGAGATGTAATGCCCTTTACTGTGCTTCCTGTGAAAGCTGCATAGGAAAAACAAGCAAAGCAAATAAACAAAACAATGAAAAGCCTGGGCTGCTGACTATTGTCTTAGGGCGTTTCCTCATAGTTCTCCAGCCAGACTTGAAAATAAAATCAGAGGAAGATTACTATTTCTCCTCCTATTTATTACAATATATGAAAAAAGGACATGTTAAAGTATTTCTCTAACATTTTTCTAAACTGAGCTTTTTTGTGGATCAATACAAGTGTTGACTAAGTTTCTTAATTTGCAACCTATGGACTTACATATGAATGCACACCTTGCTGGTAACACTGGTTTTGTATATATACACAAGTGCATTTTTCCTAGGTGATTTTATCAGATTGCACAGGGAATTCAAGATCTGGAAGGAATTAAGTATTGCATATCTCTGTATATAGAAATATATAGATACAGCTAGAGATAAAAATACAGATATAGACCCTATCAACTATATTTATAATATATATATAATATATAACCAAATATATGCATGTATGTGTGTGCAAATACATATAAACATATACATGTTTATAATATTTGCACATATGCATATAATACCTACCAACATTGAAAGTTGTTGACATTTAGAAGTGATCAAGGGTTTTACAAAAAAAAAGGATGCTGAATATATTGAACATTTTCTTATAAGGAAACATAGATCATAACAGAGGTTACTAGGATGGTAAATCACTTGGGGAAAGAAAAAGATACAGAGATGTTTTGCAGTAAAGTCAAAGCACATGAAAGAATGGATAAAATCAAGACCTTTTGTATAATTTCATCTTTCTTTTCATTTTCTTGATTTCATTTTCTTGATTTTCCTTCTTGGTTTGCTTTTACCAAAATGACTATCAATAAATGGCTATGTCAATATTAACAATGGATGCACCAGACATAATTAATTTCATTAATGTCCTCTCATCACTCGTTATGGGCACATATATTACTTCAGAATTAAGTCAGGACTAAAACAACTGAAATGTAGTATGATTTCTAGATTTAAGGCTTTCCACCTTCATAGGTACATATACAAAACACTTAAACTATATTCTCTGTTAGAAGGCCCGAGGAAATCTAGCATTTTTATCATGAAAACTGTACTGATGAGTTCTACAAACACAGTTTTGAGGACCTAAAATCTGACATTGCACTTCAACTCTTTTACAGATGCCTCACATTCCATTGGACCATGCTTTGCATTTAGTTGGACAGTCAGTGTTGAAAAATGCAGAGAAGATGTACTTTAACAGGGTCTCTGAGCACAGTTTTGTTCACAGTGATGCACTTTAGCCAGTGAGTATTTAATTTCTAACTTAATAAAATTACCAAAATGTGGATCTTAAAATAGAGAAGTACTTCAGAAATGTCTCTTTGGGGAGTGATTGCTATCAACTGCATGTAAAGCACAATTGGAGATTGCAGGAGTACTTATTGTAGAAGAGCATCTGCTCTTGGGCCTATTAATCCTCTTGCTTATGAAGACGATCCAGCCCTGAGTGCACACAGGGAGGGGACGGAGGCAGAGCGCATGGCTGGCAGTTTCAGCTAGGGAAAGGGCTAGGGGCCGTGAGAGCATCTCTGAAAGCTACTTTAAGGCACTAATGTCCAGCATCTGTTTGCTAATATTGTTTTATCACTCTGCCAGGCCATATCCAGTTTATTCAATCTAATATAGATAATGAACATGAAATCTTTAGGGTAGCTAAGGACATTTCCTAATGAATATAAGAACCTTAGAAAGGGAAATGATTATAATGGATGCAACAGTGTTCTTTGAATCACTAGACCGAGTAAATTGGACATGACATAATAGCTTCTTGTTTTTTGCCAGAGACTCACTCTGGCTCCTTAGAGAGGAATTCAATCATTGCTGTTTCGGTCAACTCTTTATCAGCTGTTTGAATTATTTGATGAATAGCTCCAGTGAATATCCTAGGGCCTGGAACTTTTATGAATAGCCTAGGGTGCTTTCTATGTAATAGAAGAATTTAGAATGTTTTGGCTAAGCATATTTTCCTTGCCAAATCTTGTATCCAGAATTAGCTGTAATGAAATGATGTGCCCAATTGGAATCTTTTGAGAGTTGCCTTCGTTTTCACTTTTATATTTCAGTAGAAGAATACCAATAAAAGCACATTAGGGGTAAAGCATACCACAAGTTTCCACTAAGATTAACCCTTTTTGGGGGCACCTGGGTGGCTCAGTTCGTTAAACCTCCAACTCTTGATTTCAACTCAGGTTTTTATCTTAGGGTTGTAAGTTCAAGCCCCAAGTCAAGCTCTGTGCTCTCCCTCGCCCTCTACTCCTCCCCCTCCCCGGCTCATGCTTGTGAATGCACGCTCTCTCTCTCTCTAAAATAAAATAAATAAAATCTCTTAAAAATAAGATTAATGCTTTTTTTTAAGCACTCTCTATGTCCATTGTGGGGCTTGAACTCACAACTCCGAGATCAAGAGTTGCATGCTCTACCCACTGAAACAGCCAGGCCCCCTGATTAATCCCTTTTATAAAGTAGATGATGCTATTTAAAAATTGAAATACGATCTTCCAGAGTTTAAATTATTTTCTCATTTAAATAATAATAGTAATAATAATTAGTTCTCATATAGTGCTTATTTTCAGCTGAACTTCTAAATGCTCTACAAATAATAATTCATTTGATTTTCACAAAAGCTCTATGAGGTAGATACAATTAATATCCCTGTTTTACAGATGAGGAAAGAGATCCAGTGAAGTTGAGAAACATACCCAAGATCACAGAGCTATAAGGTAGTTGAACTGAGATCTGAACCAATGCCCCAGAGTCTACGGTCTTCACCACCATGCTATCCTACCTCTTGAAAATTTATTATACAAGTTAGGATGGTTTAGTGTTGCTGATCAACTATGTAGCAATATAGAGGGAGATTGGGAAAATATTTGTATCCTTACTAAAAAAAGCAGTTAGCACAGAAATCCAGTGATATTTAACCCTATTAATCATGCTTAATTAAAGATGTTTAATGCAACCGGCCTTATGGTTTTTTGAGGCTGCAAGGAATAGAGATATGTTTGGTTATGTTATGTAATGAGGCTTTTGATTAAGAAAGAACAGGAAATATCAGGTTGACCAGCTGGGGGGTTGAGCACCGTGGATAAACTTGGCCCCACTGGGGAGCGGGGAAGAACAGAAAATAGCCTGAAAAAATATATGTTCAGACCCCACATTCAGAGTAAAAACTGTAATTCTGCAGTGGTGCTTTAGGGAGAAGTGGAACTTTGGCATTCGACATCACTCTGGTAGCAACCTGGTTCCCTTGTGTTGCTTCCAGAAAGATAGGTCCATTATTCTCTCCTCTTGAGCCTTGCTATTTTATGCCCCAGTCCATCTCTGTTTCAACTATTTTTACTTATGCTGCTAACCAACTCTATCTTTGCATATTTCACGTTCAAACTGGAGAGAATTTGTTTTGGTTGAATTGTTACCATCCAGTATAAAGGCATTTCTTATGGACAGAATCCTGTGACAGTCACCTATGGATGGCTACCTGGGGGTCCAACATTCACCCCTGCTCCAAATAGCTGTGCCGAAGACCAACAATTTACGCATATGAAATTCCTAGGCCAATTCCCTCGGAAGAGAGTTAGGGGCAGTTAGACACTCAACACACTGTATGCAAACCATAACTCCACGTATTTTCCCCTAAATGATGTAAATGCTAGTCAGCCTGAAAACTTTCCTCATTGAAGCTAGATATCCATAATATTTAATAAAGTTCTTGTTTAAAATTAATGAACGTAGTGTTTCTAAACACATAATTAAGGTAAAATTATTAGGTAAGTGTTAGATTTGAAGAAATATTATACAAATATGTATACATTTAAACACACATGGCCAACTTTCTAATCCTTACACTTCTTTTCTTACAGAGATTGAAGAATTGAGAGCAGATGTTTCTTTCATTGAAGAACTAGAAGTTGAATATTGAGATAAATTCTTTCAAATAAGTCTTCAATTATTTGGCTCTGTTGTTGGTTTCTTTTTATTTTACTGATAATAAAAAAAGCAATTAGTTTGTAATTTCTAGGGCATTACGTGCCTTTCAAACTTTAAAGACTATTGGTACAAGTCATAAGATATATTAAACTGAGAAGATTCAGTCTCGGTGGATGAATGTGTGTCCTTCTGTGTGTGTTATTACCTTAACTTAGTGATGGTACTTCCCTGATGGATTATTCACCTAAGCTTCCCCCACTATCAGGAATCTTTTATCCCTGTATTCTTGTGACAGTTTAATATGGCAGACCTCTGCACTGATCCTCATATAGTAAGGAAAATGATCTGTTGGGAAAAGAGAAGAAACTAAAATGAGAATAAAAATGAGTTGTGTTGAACTTAACTTTCTCATAAAACTGACACTCATGTCTGAACACTTTTACAGTTTTCTTCATTTTGTTATAGTTTGATACATTTTGAAATAAAAGGTTTTCTTTTTTTATTCTTGAGGTAAAATTGGTCTATAATGTTATATATGCTTTGGGTGTACAACATTACAATTCCATATTTGTATACACTCTAAAGTGATGACCACCATAAGTCGTGTCCCTTCACCTGTTTCACCCACCTTTCACCACCTTCCCCTCTAGGAACCACCAATCTGTTCTCTATATTTATGAGCTTATTTTTGTTTTGTTTTGTCCATTTGTTTTGTTTCTTAGATGTCACATACAAGTGAAATCATCTGGTATTTGTCTTTCTCCATCTGACTTATTTTACTTAGCATAATATCCTCAACATTCATTGATGTTGTAAACAGAAAGATTTCCTTCTTTTTTATGGCTGAATAGTGTTCCATTGTGTCTATCATCTATCTATCTATCAATCATCTATCTATCTATCATCTATCTATCTATCTATCTATCTATCTATCTATTATTTATCATATCTTCTGTATCCACTCATCAATCATTAGACACTTAGGTTGTTTCCATATCTTGACAATTGTAAATAATGCTACAATAAACATAGGGTGCATGTATCTTTTCAATTTGTGTTTCCATTTTCTTTGGATAGATACCCAGAAGTAAAATTGTTGGATCACATAGTAGTTCTATTTTTAATTTTTTGAGGAAACTCCACATTGTTTATCATAGTGGCTGCACCATTACATTCCTGCCAACAAGGTACAAGAGTTCCTTTTTCCCTACATCCTCTCCAACACTGGTTATTTTCTGTCTTTTTGATGACAGCCATTCTAATAGGTGTGAGGTGATACCTCATTGCGGTTTTGATTTGCATTTACCTAATGATTAGTGATGTTGAACATCTTTTTATGTGATTATTGGCTATCTGTATGTCTTCTTTGGAAAAATGTCTATACAGATCCTCTGTCCATTTTTTAAATCAGGTTGTTTGTTTTTTGTTGTTGTTGAGTTGTATGAGCTCCGTATATATTTTGGATGTTAACCCCTTTTTGGATATATAATTTGCAAACATCTCCCATTCAGTAACTTGCCTTTTCATTTTGTCAATGATTTCCTTCATTGTGAAGAGGTTTTTTAGCTTGATGTAGTCCCATTTGTTTAGTTTTGCTTTATTCCTCCTTGCCTTTGACATCAGATCCAGAAAAACATCACTAAGACTCATGTCAAGGAGCTTATTGCCTATATTTTCTTCTGCGAGTCTTATGGTTTCAGGTCTTAGACTCATGTCTGTAATTCATTTGGAATGCATTTTTTGAATAGTATAAGATGGTGGTTTAGTCTCATTCTTTTGCATGTGGCTGACCAGTTTTTCGAGCACCATTTATTGAAGAGACTGTCCTGTCCCTACTGTATACTCTTGACTCCTTTGTTGTAAATCAATTGACCATATATATGTGGGTTTAATTCTGGGCTCTCTGTTCTCTTCCATTGATCTGTGTGGTTGTTTTTATGACAATGCCATACTGTTTTGATTACTATAGGCTTATAATATGTTTGAAATCAGGGAGTGTGATACCTCCAGTTTTGTTCCTCTTCCTCAAGATCCTTTAGTTATTTGGGGTCTTGAGTGGTTCCATATGAAGTTTGGGATTATTTGTTCTATTTCTGTGAAAAATGTCGTCAAGGTTTTGACAGGTATTGCATTGAATCTGTAGGCTGCTTTGAGTAAGATAGACATTTTAACAGTGTTCTTCCAATCAATGAGACCAGACTATCTTTCCATTTATTTGTATCTTCTTCAATTTCCTTCATCATTGCCTTATAGTTTTCAATGTATTGGTCTTAGAGCACCTTGGTTAAATTTATTCCTAGATATTTTATTATTTCTGATGCAATTGTAAATGGGATGATTTTCTTAATTTCATTTCCAAGAGTTGATTATTAGAGTATAAAAATGTAATAGATTTTTATATATTGATTTTGCATCCTACAACTTTATTGAATTCATTTATTAGTTCTAACAGTCTTTTGTTGGAGTCTTTAGGGTTTTCTATATATAAAACCATGTCATCTGCAAATAGTGACAGTTTTATTTCCTCCTTTCCATTTTGGTGCCTTTTATTTCTTTTTCTTGCCTAATTTCTAGGACTTCCAATGCTACATTGAATAAAGTGAAAACTGGGCATCCTTGTCTTATTTCTGATCTTAGAAACATGTACTATACTCTGTGTGGGTTTGCCACTTATGGCCTTTATTATATTGAAGTACATTTCCTCTATACCCATTTTGTTGAGAGTGTTTTATGGTAAATGGATTGAATTTTGTCAAATGCTTTTTCTGCTTCTATTGAGATTATTATATGATTTTTATCCTTCATTTTGGTCATGCAGTATATCGATATAATGTGATATACCGCATTGATTGATTTGTGAATGTTGAACCATCCCTGCATCCCTGGAATAAATCCCACTTGATCATTGTGTATGATGTTTCTAATGTGCTGTTGAATTTGGTCTGCTAAGTTTTTTTTTGAGGATTTTTGCATCTATGTTCATTAGGGATATTGGCTTATAAGTTTTCTGTTTTTTGCTTTTTGTTTTGTGGTGTCTTTGGTTTTGTTATCAGGGTAAATCTGGCATCCTAAGTTGAGTTTGGAAGCATTCTTTCCTCTCCAATTTTTTGGAAGAGTTGAGGATAGGTATTACATCTTTGAAAGTTTGGTAGACTTTCCCTGTGAGGCTGTCTGGTCCTGGACTTTTGGTTTTTTGGGAGATTTTTGATTACTGATTCTATCTCATTGCTAGTAATTTGTTTATTCAGATTTTCCATTTCTTCATGATTCAGTCTCAGAAGACTATGTTTCTAGGAATTTATCCATTTCTTCTGGGTTTTCCAATTTGTTGGTGTATAATTGTTTGTACTGGTCTTTTATGATTTTTTGTATTTCTGTGGTATCAGTTGAAAATTCTTTTTAATTTATTATATTTATTTATTTGAGCCTGCTCTCTTTTTCTTGGTGAGGCTAGCTAAAAGTTTGTCAATTTTGTTTATGTCTTCCAAGAACCAGCCTTTGTTCCATTGACTTTTTATTGTCTCTTTAGTCTCTATTTCATTTATTTCTACTCTGATCTTTTATTTCCTTCCTTCACAGGTTTTCTTCATGATCTATTTCTTCTTTAATCTTTACTTTGTAGTTGGAATTCAAGCTAAATGTTATTTTTTATTACAAATAATTTTATTTTATATTTGTCATTAAAAAAAGTCTCCAGCACATTTTACCTTTTGTGAATACAAAACTCTATTGTGTGGATTTATTTCCCCTGCTGATCTCTGCAAATGTGTTGCGAATTGTCTATTATACTAAATTCTGGCTAAACTTTGGTTCCAAGTAGCTTAGAGACAACTCTCTGCTACTCATTAGTGGAAATGTTTTTAAGCCCATGGTGGCAGGTGAAGGAGAGATTCATAAAATATTTATAAAAGATAGAATAAGCTGGATTCAGAGTGGGGAGTATGGCACTAAAATGCACTACAACTTGAGGTGAGCCACTTAACCCCTCAACCCTCTGTTTCTTCACTGGCAAAAGGGTTATACTACTATTTGTCCTCAGAGGTGACTGTGAATTTTAAATATTAATACCATGTTTGGTACATGTGGCCATTTCTAGGTCATATGAGAATACTATTATTTTTATTAGATAAATATAATTCCCTAAGAATTAGAGGCTCCATTAGCTAAGTAATGTATTATTGGGAGAGAAATAGTCCAACAATACAGCTAACATATAGATAATTCATCTTTCCTTTACCCGTGGTACTGTAGAACATCAGACTATTACAGATAGAAGGGGCTGATATAATTCAGTATATTTAGGATTTGAGCCTAGGTGCACTAGAGATTTCATGTAGGTTCCTCAGGGGAAGGAGGCAATTTAGTGGGATTTTGCATTTCCCTCCTCCATTTCCTTAAAAGAAGTTCAACTTTCTTTTTAGCATATTTTTGATGTATCTCCAAATAATTACAAAGTATTTTGCCAAAAAATGTTTGAAGATCACTAATCACAGTCAACATCCTCACGTATAGATGCAATCACTGATCTCCAAATCCATCCTTAAATCATGTTTGTTTGTGATTCTGGTTGCTAAAAGAGCTATAGAGTAAAAATAATATATATGTCAAGATCTTAGAGCAATGTTTTAACCTTGACTGCACATTGGAATCACCTTGAGAGATTTGAAAATCTTGAAGCTCAGGTGGTTCCCCAAGCCAATTATATCAAGTCTCCACAGGTGATTCCAATGAGCAGGCAAAGTTGGAAACCACTGGCTTGGCAGGAGGGAGAGGTGACTTTAAGTTGGTAGGGAAGTGTGTATGGAGAAAGTAGGCTCTAAGTAGGATTCGACAGATGGGCTAAATTTCAATGGGAAAAGGTGGAAGAATTTTAGGTGATATAGTAATATTCATTTCAGAGAATAAATAAGAGTGAATGGAGGGAGAGAGAAAGAGAGAGAGGAGAAAATCGGAAGTATAAAATGGTAATAAGAATCAGAAATAACTTCATATGTCAAATTCTGGCTCTTTCATTTATTACCTGTGAAAATATGGCCAAGTTACTCAATCAGCTAAATCTCTGTTTCTTCATCTGCAAAATGGAAAATAAAAGGGCCCACTGATGAGATTTAGTAAATGCTACATGAGAAAATTGATTAAAGTACTTCTCTCAAAATCAAGTTATAGGAAACTCTCAATATTTGTTGACCATTACCATAGTCATTATTACCAGCGGATGGCATTGAAAGTTAAGGACTGTCACTGGATTGCAATAAAGAGTCAGTTGGGCCCAGGTTGTGGAAGGCCTTGAATGCCAGGATAAGCAGAGTTTTCTTTTTTTCCTGATTCTGGAGCTTAAGTTTTTGAGTACAGGACCAAAACAACTAAAATAATGTATTAGCCGTGTATAAGGGCAATGTGCAGGAATGATGGAAGAGTGGAAAGCAGGAGCTGGGAGACTTGGATAGGAGAGGCTACAGCAGAACTTATGAGAAAAACTTATAAAGGAGATATTATTCAGGAAAATCAGAGTAGAGAATAGAAACTGATCTGATTTCTATGGCAGCAGGGAAATCTGAAAGAAGATAGTCAAAGTGACACAGAGGAGGCAATACCTAGTTTGGAAGAAAAGAGGAGCAGTTCATTGTGCACCTTTCCAGTCTGAAGTTAGGGCAGAGCTCTTAAAAAGAAGGGGAGCAGTGAGTTGAAAATGTAATATGGATATCAGGAGAGAGGGTCAGACATGACAATAGAGTTTGATAGTCACTCAAGTAGAAGTCTTAGTTGATGGTGTGAGGGTAGCTGAGATCCCAAAGGAGGATTGTTAAGTCAGAGGAGCAGAAGATTATTCAAATCCCATAGATGAGTAAAATTTGCCCCCCATTCAACCCCCCCATTCTCCCTTCCCCTTTCCTACTACAGTTGACCCTTGAACAACATGGGTTTGAACTGCACAGATTCACTCATGTGCAAGTTTTTTTTTTTTGTATAAATGCAGCATGGTACTATAAGTGTATTTTTTCTTTCTTATGATTTTCTTAATACATTTTCTTTTCTCCAGCTTACTTTACTGTAAAAATACAGTATATAATACACATACAAAATATCCACTATTTATATTATTGGTATGGCTTCTGGCCAAGAGTTGGCTATCAGTAGTTCTGTTTTGGGGAGTCAAAAATTGTATGTGGATTTTTTTTTCTTAAAGATTTTACTTATTTATTTGAGAGAGAGAGAGAGAGAGAGAGCTAGAGAGAGAGCATGAGCAGGGGGAAGGGCAGAGGGAGAGGGAGAAGCAGACAGGGTTCGATCCCAGGGCTCAATCCCAGGACTCCAAGATCATGACCTAAACCGAAGGCAGGTGCTTAACCGACTGAGCCACCCAGGTGCCTCTGGATTTTCTCCCCCACCCCGCCTTTTTTAAAGATTTTATTTATTTATTTTAGAGAGAGAAGATGAGTGTGGGGAGGGGCAGAGGAAGAAGGAAAGACCATCCAGCAGACTTCCCACTGAGTGTGGAGCTGTTGACTTGAGGCTTGATCTCACAACCCTGAGATCATGACCTGAGCCAAAACCAAGAGTTGGATGACCAACTGACTGAGCCACCCAGCTGCCCCTATATGTGGATTTTCAACTGTGCAAAGGTGTTGGCACTCCTCACCCCCACACTGTGCAAGGGTCAACTGTACTTATTCTCCTGACTTCAATCTTCCTATCCTCAAAAATCTATTGTTTCAGTCACAGGGACAGGCACTCACTATCCTTTATTCTCTTTCACACACTACACACTTGAGATTTCAGATACTGTTTCCCGTAACTGGAATGTTCTTCTACTTTTCTCTTGGGCCATTCTTATGTTCCCTTCAAAACAGAGACCATTTCTTTTTCCTCTTCTTTATAGCCTTCTCCATTCACCCAGTCTTTTCCTTCTTTTGTTTTCTATTAACACTCTGTATATAATTTTATAATAATATAAGTTGAATTGTGATTTTATGTTTATTTTGTCTCTCTGATTAGATAGTGAGTTCCCATTATGCTATGTGATTAATTACGGATGTTTAATAAACTCTTGTTGAATAAATGAATATGTATTTCTCTTGGGTCTACTTCAATACTCATCTGTATGTTGTAAACTTCTAGGGAGGATCTGAAAGTGTATAGAAGTGCTATTTGTAATAAAGGCTGGTGAGTGCTGTTGGTACTTGGTGCCTAAATATCAGGAACACTAAATATACTGCGATGTGTGGGACACTATTTACAGTGAACAATTGTTTCTTCCCAAACGTCAAAAAAGGCACCACTGGAAACACTGATCTAAATAGTGCTAAGCAGATAGTAGCTACTATCAAGTATGACTATTGAAATGGGTGAAGGATTCCTCAACCAACAAGTGGGATAGATCCCTACTTGAGGGGCAAAATCGTGTTTGAAGTTGTTTTTGATTATCATGGGGCAAGAGAGGTAAGGATATAAGGGAGGTGGAAAAGGAAGTTCTAAGTAAATTGAATTCTGTCTTTAATGCTAGTACTTTTTAAATTAAATCAGAATACTCTTTTTCCCTTAAAATGTAAATTACACAATTTTATCAAACACTGGAAAAGATTGTTTTAGAGATTTCACAATAATCAACTTCTTATTTAGATTCTTAATATCTTGACAATTGTATGAAGAGGTGGTCAATATAATTTCTGATGTCCTTAGGACAGTGATCAGTTCTGTAGAAATGTTTTCTGACTAAAATTGTATTGATTCCTTCTGAAGTGTAATTATTTTATATATTTTTGCTATAACAAAATTGAATTGAGTTAATGTCAGATGATCCCAGAGAGCCAAAACAAAGTAAAAAAAAAAAAGAAAAAAGAAAAAGAAAAAGAAAAAAAGTTTTTCATTTCATGAATTGCCTTAACTTGGGTAGGGTCATAGATTATGCAACGGAGAGTCATTATCGGTTTCAGAGTTGCTCACCAACACTTGTCAGACCTTCATGTTTACTATGAGGGTTCTTATGGGGCCATTTCTAATCCATTCATTATGAATCTTTCCAAGCTCAAGGCAACTGTTTCCTCCACAGAGAAGTCATTTAGTAAAAACACACTGTGAGCTGAAGCTGACTATTTCTAAGGAGTTTATTATTTATCTCTTTCTGAAAGAGGGAGCTGTTTTCTTGAGCTTTATGAGAAGTGGGATATGGAGCCCAGTGGCACAATTCTACGTGCTATAAAATTTCCAAGGTCTGGAATGCATCTCAGTTATCTACCTCATAACAGTGTAGCACTATTTTTGGCATGGGACTCCAAAACATTTACACATATTAAGCAAGAAAAATAATTTATTGTAATTATAAACACTTTCTTCAGGATATATCTCTATAGTTTCCCCAAACAGATGAAATCATTCAAAGGTTCACCTACACAATAGTTTTCTTCATTCTGACATGAGAGATGATGAAGACATAGATTCCACATTTATTTAAGGTACTGGTTATCTCCATCTCTCTTCCAGTCCCTCCTTCAAAAAACATACCAGAAATGAAACCTCTTGAAAAACAAACATTTATTATTTGTTTTTTTAAACCTAGTGCCTAACAGTATTTCTGATCCCAATATAATGCTTAATAACAGTTGTTGAATAAATGGCTAAGTATAGTATTTTAAAAATTTTCTACAAGGAAATAAAAAAGTGATCAATTTATCAGTAGGATGTCATATAGAAATGAACCACAGGGTGGCACCAGAGTATTTGAAAGAAAATGCGTTTAAGTCTACCTATCACAAAAAAAATGATGGGTTACTGTTCTTTTAAAAAATATTTTTAGATTTTTATGTAAATGACTTAATAAAAACATGATTAAAATTTTAAATTTAAAATATTTTCTGGGTTCTATTTTGTTCTCAAATGTGAGAGCACACTGAGTAAGCATTTTTAAAAAACAAAACTGTGGATCAAGTCAGAAATGGAGGGCCCAAGAAAGAATGTGTAATAAAGAGCAGTCCATGGGCTGGCAAAAATGGCTACCTTGCTCTAAAGTATGCAAACTACATATAGGTATCTATAGATGTGTGTGCGTGTATACACAAATATTTATATATACTTTATACATGTGTTTTATAGATTTATATATTTAAATATACAAATATACACAAAATACCTATATATAATACATGACTATGTATATACACACATGTCATTTATTATATATATTAATGTATTATACATAGATATTTTGTGTATATGTCATGTATACATTATACATAATATATGATATATATTATACCTGTATAATATATTCTATCTGACACATCTATGTATCTACCTATCAAAGCAGAACATTTTCTTCAAAGGAAGCAGGATGGGCTCTTTTGTGCCACGATGACTTTTCTAGAACTGTTCTCTGTTTCATGTTCCTTCCAGACTCCACTCAGAAACCCCTTCCTTTATGAAACCCTTCCTCATGTCTCTCCCAAGGAAAACTTATTACTTGCTTTATTGTTTGTGCCCCGTCATTTCCTTACACAATTTTATATCAGTATTTATGCCTTGTAAGCACACTTATTTACTTTACTAATTGCTTTATTTTATTTAATTGTGAGTCATTTGAGAAAGGAACTTTATCTCATTTGGTTTCGACTTCCAGAGCCTGGCACATAATAGAAAACTAAGAAATGTTTCATGAATAAATGTCAGACTTTTTATGCTGAGAAAATGTGATGAAAAAAATGAGCAGAACAGAGACTGTTCTAGTTTAAAATGTCAACATTTTCTGGCTAATGTTGACATCAATCACATTTAATCAATAACAGTGATCATGAATTTATGAATTCATCATTATTTTACTAATATTAATATAAAAATTAGCATTAAATGGTAACTATTCTTCCTGTATTTGGGAGTGTGGGGTTGAAGATACTGAAGGGGAGTGGGATTTGTCACCCCAAAATATGGCTCTTTGGCATAAGAATTATTTTAGGCTGATTATTTTAAGAAAGAGTATACACAAGAGAAACTCTGAAAACCAAGTAGAAGTTACCCTTTTGTAAGAGACATTTACATTTATAAGTGAAATCTCCATTTCAGGGAAGAGGATGACTACATTTTCTAGAAACCTCGATGACTGGCTCACCACCTCCTTAGATCTTCTTTTGTCTTTAGTTAGAAATGGCATTTTAGGTGCTGACTTGGGGACATTTAGGGGAGTAACTCAGTTTTCCTGGGGTCTCTCATGTATTTCAGAGGTATACATGTTATTAAAGTTCTTTTTGCTTTTTTTCTGTTAGTCTGTCTTTTATTACAGGGGAGGGAGGTGAGAATCTTAACCAAGAACCTAGAAGGGTAGAGGGAAAATTATTTTTCCTACCTCACAAAACTAAGCTTAATAGATATGAAGATTAGATAGATCACTGTTATCTCAGTCATTTTGCACATTAACTTGTACTGTAAAACTTCCCCCTCTCTCTATTCCCTGCATCTATAAACCAGACAATTAAAACCAGACTCAACATTGATCCTTCCATATGCTGGTTAGCATTCCTTCATCACCTAGGAGTTTAGATTTCTAATTTTTTTAAAACCCCCTGTTTACAAACCTTCTGCTTATTTTTGAATAATGCAGCAATGCTAAAATCCTGAGCCAACAAGACTTAATTTTCAAGAACCAAATGCTCAGCTAAATAAAGATACAGTATCTTGGAGATATGTGGATTAACGAACACTTTTGTGACTAGTTTAATGTCTTTGAAGAAAAGTGTTTAAAATAATTAAGTTTGCATTATATAAAATTGGAGTAGGGTTTTCAATGGCAATATTTGGTAAAAAACACAGTATTTTAATTTCTGTTTTTAACAGCGGAAAATGGAGTTGACCAAGATTTCATTTCTGCTACATACCAATACACTAATGACACACACGCCTGTACACACACACACACACGTACACACACATCACATACACATGTACACACACATCACACACAAACACGCACGTACACACACATCACACACACATCACACACACAAACACACGCACATACACACATCACACACACCACACACGTACACACACGTACACACACGTACACACACACACACGTACACACACACACACACCCCTTGGTCTTCACTAATTAAGATTTTCAGTGACTTGCAACTAAGGATAGGTGACGATTATGCATTCTGACCAAACACAAAGGTCTCCCATGATATTCACTGGGCAAACTGAGGTAGCATAGAATCTTGGTACTCTAAACCTGCCATTTTTTTTAGACTTTTCCTTTTTTTTCAGATTTAAAAAAAGTAAATACAAGCTATTTGAGATAGAAACTCTAGAAGAGTATAAGCATTTTCTCTCTCTTAAAAATGCCATCCTTGTTTTCCCCAGCACTATGGAAAAAACGCTTTTTATTCCTCAGAATTTCAAATGTAAATTTTTTTCTATAAAATTTAAAAGTATACATAGAGCAGAATCTTAAATCTATGCATGTAAACCATTCCCCTAAATATAAAGAACTTTGAGTGTGACATATTTCATATCAATTTCAATTTATTCTTCCCAGTAGCAACTGTATGCATGCTCTCTCCTCTTGTATCTCTTTTCTCTTCCATCTGCCACCTGGGAACATACATACCTATTTTATTTATTTCTTCCATACTTTATGTAATCTTTTAGAACCTGTTTTCCTGTACATGAGTCATGGATCACTTTGATGAACTGTGTGCACAAATCTTCAATCCTACTACGTTTTTTTCTTTTATTAGCAAGGTGCTTTAGATATCTTACTTCTAGGATAAAATACAAACGGGTGATTTATAAAGGTATCCTCTCTTTCATTTCACTACTTATTGTTTTTTCTGCCTATACCGTTGGTTGGTTTTCTGATTAATACAATGTTAGGCACCCAGTGGCCACTTATTGAATGCTTGATTAATGAATGAATGCACCATTTGGCGTTGAATTAAAGATTTTGAGAAGAGAGCAATTGCCACATATACATGTCTTAACTCCTTATGTTGCTTACAGAAGTTTCAAAAACAGAGGGTATTTCATATATTTATTTCCTATTTCAGTGCCCAGCAGAGTTTCTTACCCATAGTGTATATCTTAACGCTGTCTTCACAACTTCTAGTTCTGTCACTGTGCTTGAATTGTGGCACTACCATTTATTAGCTGTATTAACAATTCTTAAGACTCAGTCCCCATTGTAAAATGCAGACAATAATAATACCCAGCTAATAGATTTCTTTTGAAAATTAAATGAGATAATGTGACCAAAATACATGACTCTTCCTGCTATTTATTGCTGCTTGATAAACCACCCCTAAAACTCAGTGACACAAAATGGGAACTGTTTTATTCTTCTTATAAATTCAATGGAGAACATTGAATTCTGGAGCCTCAGCTCAGAAGACTCAGATAACTGGGGATTCATCAAATGCTGGGGGTGAAATAATATGGAGGGTTCTTTACTGACATCCCCGATCAAAATGACTTGAAGAAGAGGCTCCCCTGTAGTCGTCCATGGAGCTCCTATATGTAGCCTCTCTATGTGGCCAATGCTTCTTAGAGCATGGTGACTGGGCTCCAAGAAGGAGTGTCTTAAGGAGAGTGTCTGGAAAGCAAATGTTCTAAGAGAACCAGGTGGAAGATGCATAACTTCTCTGACCTAGCTTCTCACAAAGTCGTTTCTTTGTGTTCTTTTGGTTTAAAAATGGTCACTAAGTCCAACCTAGATACCAAGAAAAGATGAATTAGAGTCTACATGGGAATGGGCAAATTCACATCGCAGGAGAGCTTACAGGATAAATGTTATTGCTGTCATCTTTGTTTAATGCAATCTGTTTAAATAGTACTTGACATATACTAAGGGATCAAAATTTTTTTCCCATTATTTAAAGGGTGTTACATCATTATGATATATACTTATGAGTATTTTTGCATTTGTAGCTTTAACAATGGGCTCTGATTTAGTGAGCACTCTCAGTTCAGCACCTGGGACAGTGACTCACACAGTTGGCTCTCAATCATTATTAGTTGAATGAACATGAAGGAGTCGATGACTGAGCTAGTTCTATCTCCTGATCATACTTTTCTTGACCTACACTGCTTCCTGATAGCTTTTCCTGGAATGAGCTACAAGAGTTTGGCCACTGAAATGACTGTAGATTCATGATTCTCATAGAGAGTGACAATGAATGGTATCTGGTTCTTGCCTGTGTGTTCTCTCTTCTCCTCACAAAATCATTGCAAGTATACTTCAAACCTTGGGGTTGGGAAGAACAGAATGTTCTTTTTTAGACAATTTTTTTAATATGTGTGCATGGCAGCTCCAGTGCTTTTGCTGGTTCCTTTCTTCTCAACTTCTAACTAGAGTACTCCAGGACTCAATCCTTGTACGTCGTTTGCTTTTTTTTACCTAAACTCCCTGCTGTTCATGAGCTCATCCTGTGCAATAGTCTTAAAAAACATCTATCTATTATCTACCTAAAATTTCCACATACACAACATTTCTGGTCCAGGCTGCCTACTCTACATCTCCACTTGATTGTCCAATAGTGATCTCAAACTTAACATGACTCAGAGTGAATTCCTGACATTCCATTACCCTTTTGACCTGCCACCCTGCACCCAGAAACCCCTTTCCCCTTCAGTATTACCCATTCTTTCAATTGCTCAGGTTAAAAATTATTTCCATCCCCTCTCTTTCTTCTACATCTAATCCAATATGGAAGATCATTCTCTTGGCTTTGTCTTTAAATATGTTGTCACCATTTCTATGGCCCTGATTCATCCCATTATCACCTCTCCTGCATTATATTCTCATAGCCTCTTCCCTGGTGCTTCTGTATGTGTGCTTTCTCTAGTCTGTTTTCAACAAAACAGGATAATTGTTTTAAGAATATAAATTAGTTCGTGTTACTTCTTTGTTAAAAACTCTCCTGTTTTACTCAGTGTCTTCCTATCTTACTCAGACAAAAGGCAAAGTTCCTACAATGGCCTAAAAGGTCCTAGAAGAGCTAACATGCCTGTAACACACACACACACACACACACACACACACACACACACACCTGACTTCCTTTCCAATTTTTTCTCCTTGTGCTCTTTACCATATCTATGTCCTTCTACCAAGCATGCTCCTGCTGTAGGGCCTTTGTAGTCCTGGATTTCTGTTCTTCCAGATATCCTCAAGACTGGCTTACTCATCTTCAGGCCGTTGTACAAATGTCACCTTTTCAATGAGCATCCTTTTAAATCACAACTATGCCAATGATTCCCATCATCCCTCTCTGCTTAATTTTCCCCCACAGCACTTTTTCACCATCTGACAAACGATTTATTCATTTATTTTGCTTATTTTTCTTACCCTTTCTGGAAAGCAAGTTCTATGAGGGCAAGGATTTTTATGTTTTTTTTTTTCCTTATTTCCTGCCAACTCTTAGCAAAGTGCCTCTCCCAGGCACTCAGGAAATATTTGTTGAAAAAAAGAATACATTAATAATGTATAAATATTACACTGTGTTTGTAGTAAAGTAAAATAAACTTAAAATAATTTACTATCTATAAGACATTTATCAAAAATAATACCTGGAAAGACAAATACCATATGATTTCACTTATATGTGGAATTTAAAAAACAGAACATATGAACAAACAACAACAAAAAGCAGAACCAGATCCATAACCACAGAGAACAAACTAGTTAGTAATTGTCATAAGGGAGAGAGGTAGAGGGATGGGCAAAGTGGGTGAAGGGAAGTGGGAGTATAGGCTTCCAATTATGGAATGAATAAGTCATGGGGATAAAAGGCGCAGAATGGGGAATATAGTCAATGGTATTGTAATAGTGTTGTATGGTGACAGATGGGAGCTACATTATGATGAGCATAGCGTAACATACAGAATTGTCAAATCACTATGTTGTATATCTAAAACTAATATAACATTGTGCAGAAACTATACTTCAATTAAAAAAATAATAATGCCTATCAGAATCATTCAATATGTGGGTTTTTTTTATAAGCTATTTTTTTCCAGGACCCCAAGTTGATTTCAGATTTTCAATTCTCTAAGAGCCTCAGCAGACCACAGGCCCTTATTAACTTGCTTTGTGTGCATTGATACCGCTTCTCTAGTGAAATAGCTTATACATTAGGAGTCATTTTAGATCCTAGGAGAATCTGGTTCAATTTGTATCTTCATTTTAAGTATATTATTCTGAAAAAAAAATTCCCTGTATCGTTATGGGACATATTACCATGTACTTTTAAGATACTACCTTGTAAGTTATTTTAAAAAATATAGGAAAGTTTAGTAATTTCAGCTGTAAGACAAATGCAGGCCAATTCAGGTTAAAATTTTAGTCAATAGTATCAAATTTTAAATGTTCAGTCTTACCAATGTGTTTAGTGCAAAAATACATGGCCAAGTGTAAATTGATTCTTCAGGCATAAAAATGAGATGAGGAATATAACTTAGCAATCTTTTAAACCTAGGCTGTAATGATTGTGAATTATGTGCATCCTGAAATTTAGGTGGATAATTTGGCTGTGTGCTCAGTTTTTTTAAGGCTTATATGGAGAACAGGAATACTGCTGTTGTTTACTAAGGTCTCCAACAAATGAGTTACTTTATCTCTCCAGATTTCTCTTAACAGACAGAGGAAAGATGAAAAAAAAATACATTTTATTTCAAAGGTGAACTGTTCTGCTATATTTAAGACATACGTTTGGTTCTATCACTTTCGCTTAACTTTAATTCATGCATCAAATTTGCGATATGTTATTTGAAAAAGCTGAATTTAAATTTGAGTTGTGAGACATGATTGGTTAAAAATTAGGAATATTGAGAATTGAGTAAACATTTATTGATTTTGTTTATTTATAATCACAAAGTTTACATTATAGAATCATATATTCATGGATATTTATACATTATAACAAATAAAAATTTTCTGTGATGTTAGAAAATACATCACCTTGAAGTGCTGTATTTAATAGGGTTAATGTAACCAAAAAAAATGTGAATTCAGAGGGATTATGCCCTGTTGGAGTATGGTCCTTTAGGCAGATGATGGGCTCGCACAGCAGAATAGCTCACATAGTAGAGCTGCAACACAGTTTAAACAAGGATTTAAATTGGATAAACATAGTTGTAGAAATGATGGGGGTGAATGGATTACCAGGAGTCCCAGTCGGTGGGGGAACTGTGAAAGCTCCTGGGAGATGGCTTACCATAGGCCAAGACAAAGTCAGACATGTTGGGATGCACTCAGCAACAAAACCTTTGTTATTTTAGGAAAGCAGTGGTCCTGAGTTCCAAGCAGTGACTGGCATATGAATTCATTCAAACTAAGCCACTGGCTTGTGTCTGGGACTAGAAGAAGAATAAAAAAAACAGAACAATATTGAAAAATAATGATGGACAAGCCATGGTGCCTTAGGATTCCTTACACAGGGAGAGGAGAAGAGGCATTGAGACATTCAAGAGAACCACTGCTCATCTTTGTCTGGCCTTGGGAAGGCTAGATGGAGATGTGTCTGACCCAGGAGAATGAGCACAGCAGTCTCTCAGAGCTTCAGTTTGAGCATAATCCTTGGGATTCTCAGAAATATTTTGAAGAGGCAAACTTGCAAGTGTCTGGGATCCTATGAGGTGTTAGTTAGTGCCAGGAGAATTTGGGTTGATGTTCATATGACCCTGTTTTTTCCCATAAGTTTGTCAGGCCCAGAGAGACTCCAATTACACTAAAATCACAATGACAATTTCTGTCTCATGGGATTATACATGACAATTAAATGGCTTGCCATGTCTGGCATATAACAATTGCTCAACAAAAATGGATTGAATGAATATTTAGAAGCGATAGAACGGTACCAGAATGCTCCTGAACAAACCTAGCTTCTTTGGAATGCAAGGTTTTTATTCTAGGGGTGAGTGTGAAATCTCTGACACTAGTTCTGTGATCTTAATCAAATCACCTTCCTCTCCATACTTTTTTTTCCCCATGGGAATAAAATATGGAGGCTTTATCATGATCACATTAGATAGTAATTTTGCCAAGGTACAGTGTAATAGGGAAAGTGTTACAGAATGCTCAGTGTTATTATCATTTTCCCTTTGTGTTATTTCTTTAGGTCCCAAGTGCTCATTCCCTTAAATTCAGGTACCCAGTGACTTTGTAGTGTCCTTTCCTTCAAATCTGATATTAATTTATTTATATTAATATATTGATATTTTAATATTTAATAGTAATACACATTTCCCCCATTTTTCTTGTTATTTTTAAAACGGCTTATAATTTACATACCATGAAATTCACATGGTAAGTGTGCAACTCAATGATTTTAATAAATTTATAGAGTTGTGCCACCTTCATCAAACTCCAGTTTTTGTTGTTGTTTTTTTTTAAGATGTTATTTACTTATTTATTTGACAGAGAGAGACAGCGAGAGCAGGAACACAAGCAGGGGGAGTGGGAGAAGGAGAAGCAGGCTTCCCGCTGAGCAGGGAGCCCAATGTGGGACTCGATCCCAGGACTCTGGGATCATGATCTGAGCTGAAGACAGCTGCTTAACGAATGAGCCACCCAGGCACCCAAACTCCAGTTTTTGAAACATTTCTATTTCTTCCAAATTTCCCTTGTGCTTGTTTACAGTAAATCCCTGCTTCCACTCAGCAATGTACATTTAAGCACATACACTACATCTTTCACAGATAATTACATTTATCCTGTTTTTAAAAAAGTTTGAGATATTAAAGAGGCTATATTGAGAGAATCAATTGTCATTAACTAAAGAGGTTGAAATTGGATAGCATAGTGACTTACTGTTTTAAAATGTTTCACAGTACCACAGCTATAAAAGTGTCTAATGTCTGACTTTTCCTGATGATATCTAAGGGATAGCTTTAGCTCTGTGCCTGAGATAGTATTCTAAGATATCAGTAGTGCTGTGGAGGAAGCAACCTACAAGTAATGATACCAGCGTGGATTGCTATGAAGGCTTCATGGCTATGTAAAATGGAAAGAAATGGATTTTATCCTTTTCTTTGCCATTTACTGACTGTGATATTGGATAAGATATTTGATGTCACTGAATCTGTTTTCTCATTTGTAAAGTGAGAGTAATATTTACTTCTCATTTATTGTTCCTAGTGTTGTTATAACAGCAAAAGAATGTCTATGAAAGCACCTTGTAAATAAAAAATCCTACACATAGGTTAGTTTCCCCCCCCATCATTAATTAATACAGTTAAGAGCAACTGTGTCAGGGCACCTGGGTGGCTCAGTCAGTTAAGCATCTGCCTTGGGCTCAGGTCATGATCCCAGGGTCCTGGGATGCAGCCCCATGTTGGGGTCCTTGCTCAGCGGGGAGTCTGCTTCTCCCTCTCCTGCTGCCGCTCCCCCTGCTCCTTCTCTCTCTCTCTCTCTCTTCCCTGACTTTCTCTCTCAAATAAATAAATAAAATCTTTAAAAAAATAAAAGAGCAACTGTGTCTACAGTTAACTCATTTTAACCAAAACTCTAAAACTGAGTTGATGAATAAATACAGAAAAGTATTTTTCATCTGGGTGTTTATAGACTCTGTGGTTCATTTCAACCCCTATGTGGGTTGAAAGTAATTAGTATCCCTTTGAATTAAATTTTTGCATCACTTGAATGACCAAAATCCTAATATTAGTAGTGCATGTAGAAAATTTATTGGAATTTTAATATAAGTTTATCTTTAAGTCTCAGAAATCTAATGTTTGACTCTTCCTGATGAAATTTGCCAAGAACTTTCATCTTTCCACTTGAGAAAGAATTTTAAGTTGCTGGTGGCACTCAGCAGGAAGCCTCCTACACAAAGAGATTGCAGGTTCCCTCTGTCAAGGTTAAAAGCTCAATATTATCTTGTCTTATAGGGTAGAAGCAAGCTATTCAAATTGTCTTTAAGTGGAAAGAAATGGAAAGGGGAATTTATGAAATTCTTCAAGTTCCCTTCTCAAACATTTTTTCTGTAAGATTCCTCTGCTTTTGAATGGATCCCATTGTTGATAAAGCCATCTGAGCCCTCTATTGCAGAACATTCTTCGTCTTGCATATGGCAGAGAAAAGACTTATTCTTTGCAGGCATACATTGACAACCTGAGAGGGTTGACCATGACAGATTTTAAGTTCTATTTAAGTATTATTTCCTGATAGGGTACCATATTCAGTGGGTCAGCATCTTGGTATTATTTGCAAAGGATATGTCCATTCAAAAAAAGCTGAATTTAAATGTATATTGAGACATCAATAAGAATTTTTCAAATTCAGGTTTATCAGAATAATTTCCTCCATTATTCTTTCTTTAAAACTAAATCAGAGATGAATTAAGTGATAATAAATAACCTAATTATCCCTCTTATTTGTCCATTGCATTGATAAGAGAACAACGCTGGCAGTCCTCTGGGTCTCCTCTTCCTGGGATGTTTATCATGCTAATTGTGCCATAGCTGGTGCTGCAGGCTCAGTTTCCCAGGAAACAGACCCTGAAGGGAAAATTAAGATAGAGGGAGCTTATTAGGGAATGCTCTTGGGATCAAGATTGCGCAAGGGAGGAAAGCAAAATTAGGCATAGGGAGACATTGGGCTGCTACACAGCCTCAATAAAGGCCTCAGAGGACCCCATGGGGAGCTTCAAGGCTGGGTTGGCTCTTCAGAATCTGTGGAGTTGGGTTGAGGGGGCCAAGCCTTTATTCTCCATTATTAACAATTATTGAATGAAAGCTGCTCTTGGGAGGGGTGTGATCTTGGGCAAAGCTGCTCTCTCCAGCAAGGGAAATCTCTAGAGGGGGCTAACTACTCTTAAAAGACAAACTACTCTTAAAAGGCATATTAAAATTTTTGAGTTTATTTGAGCAAGAATCAATTTGAATCAAGTAGTGCCAAACTGGAAGTGGTTAGGAGGGCTCAACTGATAGGAACTGGGAAGGAGACTTCTACAGAGAAAAGGCAGAAGCAGTGTAAAGAAATTATTAATTGGCTATAGTTTAAAGCCTAGGTGACTATTTGTGATTGGTTGTTCTTAGGTTTCAATTCTGTAACTTTGAGGCATTTACAGACTTTGATTTTGGTTTGCTTCCGTAGCTGCCATGACATTAGAGCCACTTCAGTCTAATGGCCTCCGTGTTTAATTAATTTAACACAACTAAAAGCTAAAAGCTCCCAGCCAGCAGCACTTCCAGCAGCTGGGAGAATATCGATCAGACTTCAGGGGACTTTGGGTGGTCCCTCCCAGAAACCAGTCCAGCTGTCTATTTTGGTTATTCAGATCTCAGCCTAAATGTAACTTGGGCAGAAGGGCTGTTCTTGATCACTGTGGCAGACATGCCCTCAGGTGACCCCCACTGAACCCTCCCTCTTGCATCATCCTTTCCCCTTTAGTGTGGATGGAATCTGTGGTTTGCTTCTCATCAATAGAAAATGGCAAAGGTGATGGGATGCCACTCCCATGATTGCATTAAGTTACACAAGATTTCTTCTTAGCAGACTGGAGTGTTAAGAGACGCTTGCTAGCCTGGAAGAAATAAAGAGCCTTGCTGTGAAGTGCCTGTGGAGATGTCCATGAGGCACAGAAGTGTTGTCATCTCTAGGACCTGTGGCTGCTTCCAGTAGATATGCAGTAAGAAGCTGGGTCTTGCCGTCATTCAGCCTTGAGGAAATGGGTTCTGCTAACAATCTGGTGAGCTCAGACAAGGGCCCTGAAGTCCCCAAAGAAGGAACCGTGGCCAACACCTAACCTGTAGCCTGGTGAGACCTGGGCAGAGGACCCAGAAAACCTGACCTATGGAAACTGAGATAATAAGTGGGTGTAGTTTTAAGTCACTAAATTTGTGGCAATAGAAAACTAAAGAAATCATACAATCTAAAGTATACACTAAATGACTCCCTATCACATCTCTCTCTTTTAATTCTTAGATTCATAGGATATTTTCTTTATCTGAACATTATCTCTTTCTCATAACCAAAATGGAAGCAACATGATGACGGTATCCTTGTTTGTCTTATTTACAGTTTTGTTCCCAGTGTACTCAGCAATGTTTAGTAGCATGAATATATGTAAAGAAAAACAAAACAAAAGTACATGAAAATTCTCCTTCATACTTCTCTCTGCTCTGACTCCTTTTTCAGTTTTCACTTCTGTTGATATTCTGGTATGTTCCTTCCATTCCAGTTTCATTCATTCAGATGTATAGATATCAAAATATGTACATACTTGAATGTGATTTTACTTTATGTCTCATTCTTTGACTTGATGTTTCCATTTCACATGTTTTAGAAATATTTCCATGTGGGGTGCCTGGGTGGCTCAGTCGGTTAAGCATCTGACTCTTGATTTCAGCTCAGGTCATGATCTCAGATCAAGTTCCACATTGGGCTCCACACTCAGCATGGAGTCTGCTTGAGATTCCCTCTTTCCCTCTACGCTTTTCCCACTCTCACACACTCTCTCTCTCTCTCTAAATAAATAAAATCTTTTTTTTTAAATAATTCCATGTCACTGTATATCAGTTCAATTTTATCTTAATTTCTGCATAGCTTTGCATAGGGTAGATGCAATGTAATTTATGTAATATTTCCTTGATGACATTTAGGTAGTTTCAATTTTTAAAACAATATCACTGTTATGAAACAGTTATACAATTTCTTCTTCACATATTTTTTTTTAGGTAAGTATATCAGTATTAGTGTGTCCCAGACATGGAATTGTTGGAGTAAAAGTGGTGCAGCTTTCGTTTTCATCTCTCACCTGAGCTGTTTCAATAATTTATTAAAAGATCGTGTCATCTTCAGATCTTTCTCCTCATCCATCCCACTAACTTTTAGTGTTTCACTGACATATCTCTGATCATGTAAAAAATAACCTCAAAAGTTTCAGTGTTTCCTCATAGTCTACCAAATAAAGTCTTAACTCCTTAGTCTGGCATTCACACGATTTTTTTAAACTTCCAGCCAAATATTTCATTATTTACCACATGTATTTTCCTAGTGAGTAACAGGAATATCTATTCTCCAAGCGTCACTGGCAATTGGTCTTCTATGCACTTCACTTCTTCCCTCCCCGCTGAGATGCTATCCTTTTCCTACTCTCTGTTGCTTCCACCCTTTCATATAGTTCAAGTGCTGTTTTTCCTAAATATTTCTTACCTCTGGTAATGCTTTTATATCTGTAGATTTTTTTTTAATAGTTCCCAAATACTTTATGTATTTATTATATTCTTTAATTTTTAAAACAATCCTTTGACATAGGTAATAATACATATGTTTTGCAAATGGGCAAATTGAGATTAGAGAGTTTAAGTGATTTACCTAAAGCACACTTCTTTTTAAGGGGAGGGTTATAATGCAAAGCCTTCCAACTCCAAGTCTAGTGCAGAGACATATGCCTTTCCTCTGAGTCCTTGCAATGCTGTGCTTGTACTGGTGTAATCTTTGGTACTTACTCCATTCTGATGTACATCTTAAATATTGTTTTTGTTATGGTATATTCTCTTTTAGAATATAAGCTCCTTAAAGTCAGGAACTTCTCTTAATTTAATTTAAAAAATGTCCCAGCACCTCTTATTCTCTGTTATGTTTAGTGAACAGAGACGAAGGGTTTAATTACATATGCATTGTATTTAATGAGACAAGTTACATTGGTATAGAAAAAGCCAGTTGGCATCTGGCCAAGGCAAGCTCTTTTGTGGGTTATGTGCTCAGGTACACACATCACTGCTGTTGGTGATATAATGCTCTCCCTTTCCAGGGCTTGTGTGCACTGGTCCCTAGGCACCCAAGCACATGGCTCAACCAGTATTTTTATAAACTAAACACAAGTGGCATATGTAGCAAATTTTCTTAATACTACCTGATTATCAGTAACTGATCTGAGGAATTCAATAGGAATTTTTCCATGCTGGGGCTCTGGGTCACCTCCAGCAGACTGAAGGTCAAATCCTGTCTCCATTCCAGGAGAGAGACTTTGCTGAGGGTGGCCAGGCCAAGGCCATTCTTGGATGCATGAGTTTCTCCTTCCATTTTCACATGAGAACCAGCAACTCACTAGTTTATAAAGAAATCTGTAACACAACCCATGTATATTCAGGGACAAACCTGCTGACCAAAATGAAGAGTGAAGATAATGTTAATATATTTGCCTGTATAAATTTTTTAAGTATTGATTGATGTCATTCTCTTAAGAATTCTTGATATATAAAATATCATTAATTCTCCCTTAAAGCCATGCTATCAAGATAAATGATCTATAAGAAAACAGATTCTGAGTGAAATTAAGAGGACGTCATGAGCTAATTGCTGCTTGTATCTAGACCAATATCATTTCTGTCTTTCCAGTCCCCAGTGTTCTGCTTGATGATTAGATAAAATAAGTCATTGGAGATTATGACCAGGTCTTAAAGGTCAGGGCATATTAGAAACTGGTGAACAGGCCCCTCTTTTCCCCTCTCAATAGTAATATATGATTCTGAGCCCTTCTCATAGTAATTTTAGTTTGTTTTTAAATTATAGAAATAATATTTGCAAAATGTATGTATGTGTATGTGTGTCTGTGTATGTGTGTGTATTTTCCAACCCCACTGAACAACATAAAATAAACAGTGAAAGTTTTCATTGTTCTTCTACTTTTATTTCCATGTATAGTAACTGTTAACATTTTGGGTTATGATTTTTCAGATGTGAGAAAGTAAGTGTGTGTAAGATATGTGCTATTCCACTAATTCTGCAAATTATTTTTCTTACTCCAGAATATATCATGGATCCCTTTCATGTCAATGCCTAGCTTCCATCCTCCATATCCTTCTGGTTACAGGCTGACTTTTTTACAAGCCTTCCTCTACAGGACTGGCATTGTTTAAATTCATCATATTTCCTTTTTCAACCATCTGGAAAAGAGTATGGTCAAGGCTAAGACAGTGAGCCTGGTGGTATTTGCATTACCCTGCAACTCCTTGGAGGGGGTCTCACTTCTTGTCTTTGACCCTACATTGTATTAGAGCAAAATGATCTTTCCTAGCAATGGACTGATCACCTCTAATATTCAAAAGTAAGCTATAAAACAAAGTAGAATATTTTTCTTTTTAATTATTGATTACTAAGTCATACCATCATCTGGACACTTCTCTGGTGATTTTTTTTTTAAGATTTTATTTATTTATTTGACAGAGAGACAGCAAGAGAAGGAACACAAGCAGGGGGAGTGGGAGAGGGAGAAGCAGTCTTCCTGCTGAGCAGGGCACCTGATGCAGTGGGAGCCAGATCCACCAGGAGCCCAATGCAGCAGGAGCCCGGGGCTCAATCCCAGGACCCTGGAATCATGACCTGAGCTTAAAGGCAGATGCTTAACAACTGAGCCATATACAGGCACGCCTACTTGTCTGGTGATTTGAAAGAAAGGTCTTTGGCTTGTCAGTACATTTTCATTTCATAACAATAACTAGTGGTTTCTAATGGCCTATGTATTTTTTAATAGACTTTATTTTTTTAAGATTTTATTTATTTATTTGAGGGGGGTAGCACAGAGGGAGAGTGAGAGGGAGAAGCAAGCTCCCCTCTGAGCAGGGAGCCCCATGGGGGTTTGATCCCAGGACCCTGAGATCATGATCTGAGCCAAAAGCAGATACTTAACTGACTGAGCCACCCAGGCGCCCCAGACTTTATTTTTTAAAGCATTTTAAAAGTTCTTTGTATATTTTAAACAATTATTTATCAATCAATATTTGTTTTTTGCAAATATTTTCTCCAGTCTGTGGCTTGATTTTTCATTTTTTTGATAGTGTCTCTTACAAAACAAAATTTTTTAATTTTAATGAAGTCCAGTTTATTAATCATTTTCTTCACGATTCATGCTTTTGGTGTTGATCTAAACACCATTGCCAAAACCAAGATTATTTAGATTTTCTCCTACGCTGTCTTCTAGGAATTTAAAGTTTTGCATTTTATACCTATGCCTGTGATCCATTTTGAGCTTATATTTGTGAAGGGTATAAGGTCTGTGTCAAGATTTTCTCTCTTTCTCTCTTTCTTTCTTTCTCTCTTTCTTTCTTTCTTTCTCTCTTTCTTTCTTTCTTTCTCTCTCTCTTTCTTTCTTTCTTTCTTTCTTTCCTTCTTTCTTTCTTCTTCCTTCCTTTCTTTTTTCTTCCTTCCTTCCCTCTTTTCTTTTTCTTTCTTTCTTCCTTCCTTCGCTCTTTTCTTTCTTTCTTTCTTTCTTTCTTTCTTTCTTTCTTTCTTTCTTTCTTTCTCTCTCTCTCTCTCTCTCTCTTTCTTTCTCTCTCTCTCTCTTTCTTTCTTTCTTTCTTTCTTTCTTTCTTTCTTTCTTTCTTTCTTTCTTTCTTTCTTTCTTTCTTTCTTTCTTTCGCATGTGGATGTTCCATTGTTCCAGCACCATTTGCTGAAGACTATCTTTGTTTCTTTGTATTGCCTTTGCTCTTTAGTCAAAGATCAGTTGACTATATTTATGGGAGTCTATTTCTGGGCTTTCTGATCTGTCCTATTGATCTATTTGCCTATTCTTTTGCCAATACCACACTTTCTTGATTACTATAGCTTTATAGTAAGTCTTAAAGTAGAGTGGTGTCAGTCCTCCAAATTGTTTTCCTTCAATATTGTCTTGACTATTCTGGGTCTTTGCTTTTCAAATAAACTTTAGAATCAGTTTGTCAATATCCACAAAATAAATTACTGGGATTTTGATTGAGATTGAATTGAATCTATAGATCAAGTTGAGAAGAATTGACATCTTGACAATACTGATCTTTCTATCCATGAACATGGAATATCTTTTCATTTATTTTGTTCTTTGATTTCTTTCATCAGAGTTTTGTAGTTTCATCATAGAGATCTTGTACATATTGTATTAAATGTTTCCCTAAGTATTTAAATGTTTTGATGCTGATGTAAATTGTACTGCATTTTTAATTTCAAATTCCACTTGTTCATTGCTGTCATATAGGAAAGCACTTGAACTTTGGCATATTAGCTTTATATCCTGCAACCTTGTTATAATTGCTTTGGCCTACATATTTTATTTTTTTTATTTTTATTTTTTTTTTAAAGATTTTTTATTTATTTATTCATGAGAGACAGAAGGGGGAGAGAGAGAGAGAGAGAGAGAGAGAGAGAAGCAGAGGGAGAAGCAGGCTCCCAAGGAGCAGGGAGCCCGATGTGGGACTCGATCCCAGGACCCCGGGACCATGACCTGAGCCGAAGGCAGACGCTTAACCATCTGAGCCACCCAGGCACCCTGGCCTACATATTTTAAAAGTCACATCTATAAATATAATCAAATTGTTTAGATTGTTTAAACATTTAGCAGATGCTAATGTAAATTGGTGCTCATTTAACATATTCAATTATTCTGTATGTGAGAAATATTAAATTTTCTTTTCCATTTATTTTGACAAACCAAGATTTGAAGATTTTTTCCTTTTCTCTATTTTTCTACATACATTTGAATATACATATGAATGTTTATGTACATAAATAGCTGTTTCTTCAAATTAAATACAATTTTAAATAAACTTCTCTCATAGTATCTTTTTTTTAGGTAAAAAAAATGGAAAGAACCACATATTATAATATGGCTTGAAAGTAAAAATATCTCATAATTTAAGTAAACATTTCAAATTAATGGGGAAAGGGTATTTGTAGTTTGTATATTTTTATTTATGTCTTTGTAAATTTACCTTTCCTCAAAATATAGTTTAGCATATCTACCGTATAACCTTATTTTTTAAATTTTAAAAGTATCCCATAAGTTTAGTGTTGGAAGGTATTTTGCTTTTCTAAAAAGGAGTAAAAATGTAGTCCAGGTGTAGAATTTATTTATCACTCCCTGAATAGGGAATAGAAATTCTCTGTCTACAATATTCCAGATTGACTACTATTCAGGTTAAAATAGTTTTCTTGGGAGTCATCAAGTTTTCCTAGGAGTATTTAATTATTCTTGATATCCAAGTCAGAGACTCTGGTTAGAATATGTAGTTCTTCTCAAATTGTAATTGGCTTATGTTGTTGGGATTCATGAGGTCATGCCATTTCCCACAGAATGACACACAATAAATAATATATGCCTTACATGCACATTTAGACATATTTTATTGTTCATGTCTCTATTTTTATTATTGTTTTTGATTTTTAACTTCCTTTTCCAAAAACTTTCAAGATAATATGTATCCTCAAGCTCAAGGGTCAGCAAACATTTTCTTTAAAGGGCCAGATGTTCAATATTTTAGGTTTTGTGGACCAGAAGGTCTCTGCAGCAAGCACTCAACTGTCTTGTAGTGGCAAAGCAGCCATAGAGAATAAGAAAAAAGAATGAGTATGACTGTGTTCCAATAAAACTTTATTTACCAAGCCAAATGTCAGTCCAATTTGGCTTGCAGGCCTTAATATGCTGATCCCTGCTGTAGCTCAATATTATTCATACTTATTACCAGTCTAGGATCAAATAAGGAGCTTGTACCAGAATGTAAAACTACACAGTGCTTTCTCCATTGAGGAAGTCTTATCATAAAAAAAATATCAGTTGAATTAAATATTGTTTAGTGACTATATAGTTGACTGACATTATGTCATAAGCTCCTTATCTCACTATGGAGTGGGAAGAGTTTTCTGTTCAACACTGATCCATAGAAGATACTTTGAGTAGCACTCCTAAGCTTATTTTCTTATATATCAGTCCCTGAACACTTCTCAGTTTATCATTACATTAAATCCATGTATTTTTTCAACGTAGAGAATACTTTTTCTGCTACTCATTTTGTTGTTATTGCTGGCACTATGGCTTAAATGAAAGGCAGAAAACAGGAGTTGTGTGAAGGGTCACTCACATCTCCAGCAGCTGTGGAAGAGCTATCTCTTCAGCGCTCAGGGATATTCTCACTTCAGTTCCTTCATTTTCTCAATTCAAGAAGTATGCATGTTGTGTTTAGTTTTTGTTTTTGTTTTTGTTTTTAGATTTTATTTATTTATTTGACAGAGAGAGAGATAGCAAGAGCAGAAACACAAGCAGGGGGGTTGGGAGAGGGAGAAGCAGGCTCCTGCCAAGCAGGGAACTCGATATGGGGCTCAATCCCTGGACCCTGGGATCATGATCCAAGCCAAAGGTAGACGCCCAACGAAGGAGCTCCCAGGTGCCTTGTTGTGTTTGTTTTTAAGGACAACAGATGTTGACTCTTTAACTTTTACAGTAAATTGTTTCTTAAAAGACACATTTATTGGGTAATAATTAATTTTAAATTTTTATGTCAAATGGTAATAACAGAAAAGACATTTGGAGAAAACTGATGCACATTTACCAATTTACTTTTTATCCATAGTAAAAACATAGAGTTAAAAATGTCATAATATATTGCCATAATAAGTAAGTGTGAAAAGTATTTCCCTTCATTAATAAGGTAATTTAGAGGACTGTTGAGCAATAGATACATAATAAATGCATGAATTTGTAAGCTAACACCTATAATTTAAAACTTATGGATGTATTTCCAGATTTCCAGTCTTCTTCAAACACTACCAGACATAAAATTTTAAGTGTGTGAAGATAAGAGATTATGTTCTTTCTTTTTTCTGTCCTTATCTATATGTGACAAAATTTCCAACTTCTCAAAATCTGGACAATTGGATATTTCACTGTACTGTATAACCGCAAGTTAAGCACTTAAGCTTAAAGTGGTTATATGCATTGGTCCTTTGGTTTAGAATTTATGTCTTCATATTTTTTAACCTATCAAATGAGTTTCAAATTAACGTAATGGCTTGTATGTCGAATCTGTCACCATTTTTAAATTTTTTGTTTTACCAATTGTGAGTAGTGGATAATTTGTGGGATGTCATGACAATTCACTGCTACAAACAAATGTTATAATACATATTGCATTTCTATTCACATTTTTAAGAACTTATTAATATTCAAAATGCATAAGATTTCTTCTACTGGTAATACAGCACCTTTTCTTTCTACCACAAATCACAAAAAAGATTGTAAGTCTTGGCTTCATATGGATTTTAGAGATGTGAAAGTAAGTATCTTAAAAGATAAAGTGTGGATTGGTAGAACCATATATTCATTCCTTCATTAAGCATTTATTGGTCCATTATTCAGTGTTCAGAAATTGTTTAAAACATGTTAAGATAACAATTCAGTTTGATAGGACTTCATAAATGTGCTTTATAATTTAGATTTAGGTTTTCATGGCTTTTATCAATTTAGTCACATACAAGCAGGGCTGTTTGATCATATTCTATTTCCTGGCTTCAACATTTCAAGCCTCTCCAGGGCAGAAATGAAAGATTATGAGTGTGCTACATTTCTATAGCTCTTTCATTTCTACCCCAACCCTAGCTTACTTTCATGTCTGCAATAAAAATTTTGATCCAGGTTGGATTTATGTGAACATTATTTTTTTCAGATTGACCTACCTGTGACTGAATTTTGCAATGAAACCTTATCAGGTTGTTATACACCATTGCAACTGGCTACCTTAAAATTAGGTAGAAGAAACAGAATATGTTACCAAAGGATGTGCTGACTGGATAAAAAGTGGGTTTTACCCTGTTTCATACTTTTTGAGCATAGAAGCCACTTTAAAAGTTTGCAAGTCTTTAAAGCATTAGCTCCAGATATTTTAAATGTGCTAAGGTTAGAAAGTGCAGTGAAAAATATAAAACATTGTGTGAAGGAAATTCTGATGTACTCTTATATTAAAGAAAGTAGATAGAAGTTTAGAAACATATTGAAAAGAAACCAAGAAGGCGAGGTTTTCCTGTTATAACTTTCCTATCAACTGGTTGTGAGACAATGCATAAGCCATGATCTTCCTTGTGTCCCAAGATGTTTATAGATTTCTGATCATAATATGTAATCAATAGTGTTATCACTCTGATTTGACATAGTTTTGACCAAAGTCAAAGAAATAGCATTTAATTTAGTTCATCCAAAAAAGAGATGTGCAATATTTATAAGATAGTTTGGAATTGGAAATAGTTCATGGACTTCTCATGACTATCTTGGAAGGTGGTATGCATATGATTAAAATATCTAGGTTGCTTGGCTTTGACTCTTAACCAGTTACTAACTGAATGACCTTAGGAAAAGCTACCCTATCCACTTGTGCATTAATCTCCTCAGCTGTAGAATGAAGAATACTAATCTCATAGCTGTGTTGCAAAGATCAAATAGTTTATACATGTGAAATATATGGAACAGTTCCTGGAATACAGTAGGCACACAATAAATGTGGTTTCTGATTATTTTATCAATATCATCATTAGCATCATTATTATTTTGGAGTCTATTTTGGTGTGAACCCAGGAGTCCGAGGTTCTAGATGGAAAACCATTGATCTAAACTCATAAACTCATTAAACTGAATGTTAATTTAGAAAAATAATTAAAATTAGTCAAACAAGAATTTATAAAATGATATTTCCAATGATTATCAGACAAGTTACAAACTATTAGGCATTGTGTATATATGGTCTAAATGGCTAATGCAAACTCATTTGTCCCATTCTGTTTTAACATTGAATTGACAAAGATTCATCAGGGTATGAGCCTTATTTGCTGACTAATACATAGAAAACTTTTATATGTAGGGATATCTGCAGACTCAAAAAATTAATTATTCTTTTGGAATTAGCATTATTTTATCCAGAAATCATTTTTATTTTTCATTTCCAGCTGTGTTTTCTTTTTCTTTTTTGTATTGATAACTGTAAGTTCAATTTTCTGTGCTACCACCAGAGGATGCTATGTTTGGACTATGTATCCAAGTGTATTAAAGAACAGAAACTTCTCTGAGTTATTTATAGTCATAATATGCAATATAAAAATCCCTTGGTAAATAAGATCATTTATAAAAGAGCCAATAGTCTAGTATATACCATATTATGATAGATAATAATATATTAAAGTTATTCTAAGTTGTAGATTACACTATGTGATATATTTCCACAAAATACCATTCTAGTAACACACACATTTGGTTTATTACTTCACTTGAGGAGGTTGACTTTTCCTGGGCCACTCTGTTTTAAAAGTAGAACAGGTTCTATCTAGCGAAGTATCTTGTTTAAGTGGTGCTTGGAGTACTTTGTGTTCTATAATAATATGACACAAAATAATGTAAATTTAAACAGTTGCTGGTTTACATTTAGTTCTGAGTTATGAAGACGTATATTGTCTAAAGTCCACTTGGCACCATATGATAAAATATCATTGGTGCAAAAAATGTTTTGTATACAAACACCATCATTATACTTTTCATTTAAATATATAGATTTGCCCATACTGTCACTTCATTTACTAGACTATATTGCCTTAAGAAACACTATCATAATACCTCTCCTCAAGGTCCTGTAGAAAGCTCTGGATTTAAAAATTTTGTATTCTGATGTTTTCTCCCAGTAATAAGAATCCTAATTTTTCATAAGCAATACACATTGCAGAACTTCACAGGAATTCTAATTATTAAATTGGAAAAATTTGCAATAATAGAAAATATTATAACTATTTTCATTAATTCTTACTTTAAAATAAATTATTTGCATTTTTCTCCCTTCCCATATTCATAAAATTTTGTTAGCTCTTTTGCATCACTGATAAAGAAAAATACCAAAAAATAAACATTAAAAATAGACTGATAGTTATCAGTTGAAATATACTTAATTTTAATAGGAAAATAATTTAATTCTTAAGTATGTGGCATACTATTTGGTCTATAATAATAGATTTATTTGGAAAACACAGAATATTTTTTTCTTCTCTACTAATGTTTTTTATTCACTTATATTTAGTTTCAGTTATAGTTGAAACTATTATTCATATCATAAATCAAGTACCTAATTTGTATAGATTAGGGAATTTCTGTATTAAATTTTGTTCTCTATAAACTTTAGAATCTTATATTTGTTGGATTTTAATCATTGAAATGGCATACTTTGTTTATAAAACTGTCAATCATTTTATGTCATATTTAGCAATATATTTGTTTATGTGGCTTTTCTGGTGTTCAAATAATATCTGAGAAACATTTTTAGAAACTTTTTATAAGAATTCAACAATTTCAATTCTCACAATTTGATTGTTGGTATAATTGGATATTTTGGTCAGTCTTTCTGTACATATACTTGGCACGATTGCAGCGATTGCTAATCATCCATGTTTGCTTTTAAACAATACTTGAAAAAATAAGATGACATATGAATTTATCAATCTAATTAATAATTATTATGTTAATATTTTTATTAATAATTACTTGCCATCTAGCTATAATAGTTAAGTTTTCATTTTGCTTAATATTTGAGGAGATAAGGGTAATAAAGGTGAGACTATAATGTACTAAAGATGATACAGTGATACCGCCATAGTAAACATCTAAAATAAAAGCACTAGTTCATATTTTAATATTGGATTATGTATTTTTAATATTCTCGTTATCCTTACTATTGTCCTCATCATCCAAGCATCAAGGATCTTTTATGTTCACTGCCTCAAGCGTTAGAATAGTGAGAAATATTCCTACTTTTAATTGTAAGACTTGGGTGCTCTCTTTAAAAGAGAAAACCATTTAGTGAATTTTCTAATCTTATTTAAAAATAACAAAGCCCAGATTTGGATGATTCAGAATTTGGGTTTATACCAGTGAGAGAAGATGGTAATGAGTTGAGATAATACAAAGGTCTGTTTTGTCAAATCAGACTCATTCGAATGAGAAATCTTAGCTAATAGCAAGATTTACTAATAATTTCAAGAGATATGTAATCATGAGGCACAGGTGAAACAGGGAGAGATCCAGGACCTTCAATGCAGTTACCTAGGTTACTTCTTACGAATCAGGATGTGCTCTGGGTCAGGTTACTATATGGGACTATTATGTGATATTCATGGTTCCATAAAGGACACAGGAGAGGATCATTTTGCTATGATACATTGTCATGTGTCCAGATGGCTATATAGTTTATGTAACATTTTCCAGAGAGATGTGTGCTACAAATTCATAGATTCCATGTTTGTTTAGTACCAGCAATCCTAAGCAAATCAAGTATAGCATGCTAAAATATTTTCACAGATAAAGACTCTTCTGAGAGAGAATATCATTAGTTTGTGTACCAGAACTGTCATCAGCATGTTTGCAAGGAGATTTGGCTAAAGTGGCTTCTTTGTTTCTCAGGGCGTCTCCCCTATCACCCTCCTCCTGCCACTAGGGAGATTATGGATTGCAGACATTCTGCTTAATGACTTCTCCCCAGGAGCCGTTTGAAGAAGATGGGTTCAACTACAGGCAGGAAAGAGACTGGAAGAAAAGTGCATTCACTTTAATGGTTGTTGGGTCTTTGGAAAGAGATTTAGTCTTTGCTATATCTTTTCAGCTGAGTCCAGGGAGAATGTATGACTCTGAAGACATCAGGTAAGTTTGGAGATATCTCAGAGCTGAACATGCCATGACTTAGGCGTCTCAGGACACAGCTAAGCAAGATGGTAAGTATTTCAGAATATCAGAGGTATAGGTTATTCATGGTTGATCAAAGTACCTGGTGGACCAGCCTGAACCATAGCGATACTATAGAGTTTTGCACATCCAGGCCAGGGCATGTTGAGGGAAGATTTCTGCAAATTTACTTTGTCTACAAGAAATGTAGGGAAATAGATGTGAGGGCCTCACCATTGGAAGAAGGGATATGTAGAGTATGAGCCTGTCAACCGGAGGTCATGGCAAATCAGAGACATCCAGAACAGATGCAATAGACATAGAAGATGATACCTGGATAAGGGAGGATCACCTGGCTTCAGGGGACATGACATCACATGGGTAAGATGTCCTTGCCTCAGTTCCAAGAAAACTTGTAAGGCCATGTGGAATTCACATTACTTCAAGGAAAGGAAAAGAAAGAGCCAGGAAAGGAAGTGGGGAAAGGGGAAAGGGAGAGAGAGAGAGAAAGAGAGAACTTGACTTGATTCCATTTTATATTGGAAAGTGTTTTGTTACCTTGAAAGGGCAAGATAAATTCTTCTGGTAAAAAAAAAAAATTGTAAGCCCAATTCCATTCAGTTATAGAACAATTAAAATTATATTTTTGAAAGATTGAATTCATGACGGTGGCATTTCAAACATACTCTATTGTCTTTGCTGAAGAATAAATAAATAATAGACAAAATTGTTTTAATAAAATACCTCTACTCTTACTAGTTGTGTTATCTTGGTCATGTTACTTAATCTCACTGACTCTAAGTTTTGTTTTGTTTTTTTATAAAATTACCTATAAAATAGGCATAACTAATCTATTCATACAGTTGCTGTAAAAAGTAAGTAAGATATAAATGAAAGCACCTAGTATTTGGCCTCTTACATGTAGATCATCAATAGCTGCTTGGAAAAGATAATCTGAAGCAAGTCACTGACATGCTATTACTCCTTCACATTTCATAAATTATTTAGCTCCTTTTTCCATATTAAGGCAAATTTTCTGTGACCCTTTGAGATTTGAAGTCACCATTTTTGTTCTAATTCTGGAATCCAAACACTGAGGCAATCAAGTCTTCAACCGTTATTAGAAGCAGGAGTTTCAGTTGCAGAAGAGTGAAAAAATATATCAGGTGCCATAAAGTCCCTTTTTATTGGTGTAGTCATAGCTGTAATTAATCAATGGATCCTCACAAATGTTGATCTGAAATAATCCTTGCATTTCTACAGCATACAGCTTTTTTTCCCCCTAAACACTGATTTTTAATTATTTGAATTCATTATGGGACTTTTGTTGTCCCATCTTAATTTATATGAGAGGACAAGGCAAATACATTTGTGATATTTCATTTATTATTCATTTATTCATTTTATTTTATATCAGTGGAAGTACTGGCATTATGGGTATGTGTGCATTTTCAAGAGGCTCTACTCTGCTAGAAGTAATAAATAATACTGGCAAGCTTTTGGGAGCCCTTCTTCTCTTAGGAGGTTGGGAAGGTACAGATATAAAGGACTCAGTATTTCCTCAGGATATATTTTTTAAGCAACAGCCAAAAGTCAATCAGTGCCTTCATTTTTAAAAGAAGTGCACTGAGATTTGCAAGTTCATTTGTGTTTGAATGCTGGAATGATAGGCATGAAACTAATTAGAGACCGAAGGCTACACTGCCCCCTCGTCTTCTTCTGGATATAGCACATTTGAGTTCCATGACAGGGAAGCTTGAGGGGACCATATGGCCAAGCTTATCATTCTTTAACAAGTTAACCCCAAACAAAACACATTTCTGCCTGTAATTTTTTTGAATTTTTAAAGCGACTCTAAAAGAACAAGAGGAAGTTAAAAATATTCTAAACGGGACTTTCAAAATGGTCAATGCAGTAACTTTTAGTATAGGAATAAACATATTTGTAGGGTTCAGTTTTCAAAGTAACTAACTTGGACCTCAAAGTCCACATTAATATGCAAATCATTTGAAATTTGTAATTGTAAAGAAGGAAAATGTTGATAAAATAATGATCTGGGGGAAATAAATTTGTGTATCTTGGCATTTATAGCAGAGGAAATTGGAAATTATAAAGGTTAAGTTATATGTTTGTTTCTCTTGAAAATCAGTAATACAAGATCGGAAACATCACGATGAAAATAAGAAGACTTGATTTTTATTCCAGGTCGGTCGGTAGCTAGTTCTTTGACTTGGGCTCTCATTTTCTTCCTGGAACTTGCGCTTTCTTGTGGGTAAAATGAAGACATGGTATTAGAAGATCTCTAATTTCCTTTGTTTTAACATTTTCTGAGGTTGTTTCATCATTTTTTGCTGACTTTACTTCTGACTTTTGCAATGCACCATAAATTTATGAATGTTTTATGTTTCATAATTATGCTTTTGAGACTGCACTCTTGTGGCATTGTGGACTGAGATGAGATCTATTTAGAATAATATACCAAAATGGACATTATTTAAATAGCAAATAAAAAATACATAATCCCTTGGAACCTGGAAATCCCAGTGCTCAATGAGAAGCATGATGTCTCCTGTGTGCCATTAGAGATGTATTAGAAATCCAGTGACAAAATTTGTTCTTTCTTACATACTCATGACTCTCTTTGAATTCAGTAGGAACTGAATATGTGTAATGAAGTTAGAAGACAGATGTCATTGCTATCTGTAGCTCATGTCTTCATCATATGTAACCCCCCAAGAGTGTTTGTCAAATTCAATTTCAAGTCTGGGAAACCAGTTGTAATGATTTGCTTTCACATCATGGGCTGAAGCTAGAAGAAACAGAGGCACTGACATGCAGGATGAATTTATTGGCCTGGAGCCACTAATTACAGAGACTGTGTTGGAAGAACGTGAAATGCTTAGATGGAAAAATCTTGAAGCTCTTAAAAAGACTGGAAGGAACATTTTCATCTAAAGAAGACAGTGGAATTTTAAATTAAACACAATTGGGAGATGATTGTATACTAGTTTAAAGTCATCCCAGGCGTCATATTATTATAGACTTTGAATCAGTCACTTTGTTTAGGAATAATCTAGAAATCTAGAGATGAGAAGAGGAATCTTCATTATGCTAATAACTGACATAAAACTGGAATTAGAAATGAGGATAAAGTTTACATTCTAGAAGAAAGAATAGACCTATTGCCATAATTACCTGGAATATATCTACATTTGCGGTGTGTAATACATGGAGGCTCTCTTCAAAATTATTTCTTAAATTGGCTTAGTGTGGCCAGTTCACAAGAACTTTTTAAGTCAGTCTAACAGAATCAAAATAGAAAGTCAATATATCTGGATGGTATCTTTCTGAGAGATTTAAAGAGGCCCAAGGAGAAAGCAGACTTTATAAGAAAATGTGTAACCTTTTTAAAAAGAGATTCTGTTTATTCGTTTGAGAGAGAGAGAGGGAGAGCGCACACGTGGAGAAAGGGCAGAGGGAAAGGGAGAAGCAGACTCCCCCCCGCATAAGGCAGACGCTTAACCGATTGAGCCACCCATGCACCCCAAAATGTGTAATTTATATTTATACAAAGCTGAATGACATATTTCAAATTTGATCAGTTTAATTCAATATAAGAAAGAATTCAGCATCAGCTCCAGAGTGGATAAACTATAGACATTTATAACTAGAAAATAAAAAAGCCCTGAATATTAAAAAAAAAAAGACAAATCAGGAAAAATAGATTATGTGATTTTTCACTCCAGTGGCAAATCATGTTAATTTAGGTTATATTATATAAATAAAGAAGGACTCACTTTATATAATCTACTTGAATTTGTAAACAGAAACTTTGGAGTTCCACGAAGAACTAGGGTTTAATATATTATATCAGTGTAACGTATAGTTATTTTTATCAAGAAAACAGCTTACAGCTGGAAAATAAAGGGCAAGAACACACATTCTGTGCTAAAGAAACAGGCCAATATTTGCATCAGCAGAAAGGTGTCAGGTTAGTTTTATGTTTGGTAAAATGGTAAAACTACAGATTTTTTTAAAGTAGTTAAATATTTAATAGCTATTGATGTTGGTAGTGGAAAAGCATCTTAGATTCCTAGAGATGGTGTCTTAAGGTATTAATTTACAGTGAGGCAGCAACCAAGAAAGCTAATATAATTCTTGAAAACAAACAATAGTTTACTCAGAAAAATTCTTTTCCAATGCCCCAAAGCTATAAAATGGACAAGGTAGGTACCAACTTTTAGGTTCAAAAGTCTAAAAAACCCAAACTGAATAGAAATCAAATATATATATATATATATATAAAACCATGAATGACATGGATGAGCCAAACAACTTTTCCTACAAAAATCTTGAAATGCTAGAATAAATGCACATATTTCAGACCTTCAGCAATGAAAAAGAAGAAAGGAAATTTTACTTAATGCAAATGAATAACAGAATTGAAGGAATCTAAAGGTTAACATAGATAAAATAGTTTAATAAAAAGGGTTAAGATTTTTTTCCTTAATCAAAAAGCCACATATAACTTATTACCGAATCTGTGATTTGTTGTCAAGGAGAACACCATATTCTACAGTGTTACTTTTAGCGTCCCAAGATGCAAATAAATGTAAAATCCCCCAGAGGACCAAATATAACAATTTTTGTTTGGATTATCTGAAAAACAATTGCTGAAATGAATGGAATTAAGTTTAATAAAACAAGTGTTTATAATGCATATAAGGAGAAATAATTTAAATATTAAATAAAAATGATTTGATTTAGTTAAATACTGCAGAAAAATGGTCACAAAAGATATCAGTGTTCACAAAAAGCTAAGTAATCTCAATAACAAAATAGTGTTCTTAAAAATCATTCATCCTATTTATTCATATTAATGTTATATATGAAATTGGACAAAATTATATAGCATTTATTATAAATGCACATAACTATATATAAATATATACTTTAATTTTCAGAAAACCTCAAACACTGTTTTAGGATCCATTCATATATGAACGCTTGACTTACTATTGGTCATTCTTAGCTAACATCAAGGTCATGAATTTTGATTATGGAATATATATGAAAGAATATCTCTTTTATTCATTGCTTATGCTTCCTCGTTTACATTTAATCATATGCTATTTTGTGACATTTCTTTTTTACTTTTCACTTCTAGCAAGCTTTTCTATCAACTTAAAGTTGTTTGTTTAATTTTTCTTGAGTTCAAACAATAATTTTAATAGTCCTTTACCTACTTCATAACACCTGCATAGGGGAAAATCTATAATTATTAACTTTTCTTTTATATTTGAAAATTTGTAATTATTTCATTAAAATTGCTTCTCGTTAATTTTACTGTGCTGTAGACAGAATCTAGTTTTAGATGAATCTCAAATTATACCTGGTTTTTCTAATGTAGAGAGAACCTGACTGTGGTTATTGGTTTGGGTCATTTTTCATGAAACAAACCAAGAGATTATCTTGATGCAAATGTAAACAGGCATTGCCCATGTTTTATTGGCACCATCACTGCTTGATAGTGAGAAAACTGCTATGCAACTGGCGAGGTTGTTGCCAATCAGACCCGAAGTTTCCTTTTGCTGCACATGTTGAGAAATATAGAAAGCCAGAAGTAAGCAATTAACTGCTTGTCTGAAAAATTAGAGTTCATTATCAACATTAGTAGGACTGGTTATTTTATTTATATGTAATATGGCTGTAAATGACTTTAAATTGTCAACATTGTTGATTTGCTCTGGTGCAAGGCATAAACAACGGAAACTGTCACATGCTTATTGTCAGTTTGGAGAACAACCATACAGGAAATGGACTCAATGGAAGGGTTATGTTCGGCTCCTGATTTTACCGGCACTGGGCTCTTAGCTTAACAGGCACCATCTTTCCACTTAAAATGGAGTTCAGTTAGCAATGAAAGTCAGTTAGCAGGCAGTGAAAGTCCATTTGGTCATTATATACTTTCCATTTACAAATTAAATAGTCAAGATACTCTTCAATTTTTTTATGAGAAAAATTAACTCTGGTAAGTCATTGTATATGTAGTTAACTGTGTTTATTTGGTATGTATAGAAAAAAGCCCTCTAGATCCATAACAATGTGATTAGCTAAATAATAATTATAAAAATTAAATTGTAATTATTATATTTTTACATATTTTAATAAAACTGAAGGAAACAAATTCAAATCAATAAACATTTGTTCTTTGTGAGTGTTGTGGGGTGTACATACAAAAATTAGTTCCTTGTTAAAATTTAGAAAACTAGTTCCTCCCTCAAGAAGTAATAAAAGTTAAAAAATAACAGAAAATTTTGTTAGGAATAAATTTTTTTTTAAAGATGCCACAATGGCATATGATTAATTGTGAAATGAGTGCTATAAACAATGAGCCAGAGGAAATATTATTTTATGTGTATTTCATAACTAAAACTAACATCATTAATATGTTAGCCAAGAATGATTATTAATCTTTAGGTCTGATATTCACATATGAATTGGTATCACTACTAATGTCGTGTGAAATGAATTGAATATGAAATGTAAATGTTTAAAGGTTTTAGAAAACAATTGAATCCATCAATTGGCTAAATTTTATTCATATATAATTTATTCAACATTTTTTTTCTTTCTAGATGGAATATACATGAATTTCAGTTTATTCTCTATCCAGGGTACCATATATTTGGAATTAAAAGAGCTTGTTCTAAAAGGTTTTACAAGTCTTTAAGAGTTTGAGTAAATGTGTACACATTTTTCTTTCTGCATGCATCTAAAATTAAAATGTGTTTCTTTCCAAGGAACCTGCAGATTTATAAAAAAAGGACAGCCAGGCTAGTGAAATTAAAATTCGTATCTCTCAAAGGAAACCACTCACTCATAAAGAATGGCCGGGCTAGTTATTGTGAATAGTACTCAAGATCCAAGCAGTGATTTAGTGTCATGCAGTTACTCTTTTTCCCTCTGGTTTTATGAAATGAATTATTGAGTAGCAACTTTGTTTATGTCATTAAGATTAAATCTCTGTCAGAATTGTCCTAGAGGAATTCTAAAAGGTCTGGGAAAATGGTTTTGCTATTAACAACGTTCCAGTTTTTCACATTAAAAAATGTTGCTTTTTCTGACATCCTAATTTGTGTATTTATGTGTGGGGTGTGTGTGTGTGTGTGTGTGTGTGTGTGTGTGTGTGTAAAAATAACTGAGAGTAGGTAGATATTCCATTAGAGACGTCCCATTTCTTTTTCCTATATACAATATAAAAACTTTGGAGTGTGTGAGGGTGAATGGGTATGATTTGTTAGAGTTGAATACTTTATAGATGGCATATTTTTCTATTACAGGAAATTCAAACACAAATGCAAAACTCTAAAATACTAAGACAGTAATATTGTATTTGTTTAAAGTGCAATAGGTATCAGAATGAGAGAAATGATGACTTGGGATGTTACCCTTCTAATTTAATTTCCAAAAGTAGTTTTAACTAATTGTTTAATGACTGTTAAATGCTGACTGTGATCATGCCGGAGAGACAACTATTGATAATGGGTGCCCTATGCCTACACACTGTGACCAAAGTCTTGCCCTAATATACTGCTAGTCAAAAATTCATTTTCGGCCAAATTCAGATTTGTTGTTGTTGTTATGTAATTCTTCAGCTTAAGAAAAAAAAGAGAATTTTTTAAAATACCATTCTGAATTTCTACTTGAGAGATCTTTGTATTATAGGAAAAACCTCTGGATCTTAATATTCTTACAGTTCAAGGCCATAACAATGCTTAGTCAGCCACCTCAGTAGTAGTACCTAACCTTATGGAGAACAACCTTGTCTCAAAATGTTTAATTATTTAACAAGCATCACAGTTTTATTTAGTGATCTCACTTTATTCTTAGAATGCATTCTAAGAAAGTGCAAGGTAAAAGAAATTCATGGTAATTCAGCACATTAAATGGTAATAGGGAGCAGGATCAAGTCCTTGAACCCTTACTGGCACAAACTCACATTGGCTCAGTTTTCCATACTTCATTAATCGACCACTATTCTCCTTAAATAGGTTGTTTTGAAAAAGATGTTAACCCATATATTAGTGTTCTGTGGTGTTACAGTTTCCTTTTGTGTATCTCATTTGTAATAATCTTTTATGCAGTTGTCAAATTTAATGTGTATAAGAAGTGCTTGAGAGGGTTATTGAAAACCAAATGGAGCCAAATATAGGTATATTTGTATTGTGTAAATGCTGTGGGAGCTTTCTATCTGAAAAGACTGTATTTGGAGTGGTATAAGGTAGTCATTTACAATTCAATATGTAAATTATTAGAAAATTCGAGGGTTTATAATAGTAGTACTAATAGAAGTCATAGCAATAATTATCAAGACATATTTATATCTCCATTCATAGTTTTATAGAAATATTTATATGCCTTATTTTACAGATATGACTGATTTCATGATAACTTATTCAGTGTTTATTGATGACTCAGGTGCTTAGGGGAGGAGTATCAAAAGACTTGTGAGACTCACTGAAAATTACCTGGAAGTTAATTTCTACTCTTAGCTCTGAAGATACTTGCCTAATTTAGTTTTTTTATTCATATTTTTATTCTCCAACATTAAGAGGAAAAACTTCCCCCTGAATCTCTTGAGAGATTGTATGGTCAAGGAATCAGACTGCACAATATTGAGAATGATATTTATATGAAACAAAGGAAGCAAAATAGGTTATTCTTTGAGGTCAAAATAAGAGTGGCAAGGGGTGCCTGGGTGGCTCAGTCAGTTCAGCATTCTTGGTATCAGTTCAGGTCATGATCTTGGGGTCGTGGGGATCAACCCTGAATTGGATGCAGACGCTGAGTGCAGAGTCTGCTTAGGATTCTTCCCCTCTGCCCCTCCCCTGGCTCATGCTTCTCTGCAACACCCCTCCCTGCCTAACCCCCTCCTCTGCTCTCTCCCTAAAATTAAATAAATACATCTTAAAAAAAAAATAAGAGTGGCAAATTAAAGTTTCAACACAAATTCTAATTATTTCCTTGAAAGGCACTATGTTCAACGAAAAAGGCGTTGTGACAAATAAGTACCTACAACAGGATTTTCAGAGTTAAAAAAATATAACAATAAGACAAACATATCCTAGTGGCTTCTCTGTGGAGAAGGGGATAATTCCTCATAATATCAACATCCCCATTTAGACTTTAATTACCTTGTATGTCCAGCTATGTGCCCTGGTCTGATAAAGGTAAGAGGGAAGTTTCAGTAGTTTTTTCTTTGTTGTGATTTCATATACTAAACTAATTGTTTTTACTGTGCTTCTTTTATCTTGTTTGACAAAAAAAACCCCGAGGTTGAAGTGTTTGAAGTGGTATGTATAGGAGCATAGTATCTTGGTTCAAATAAGAAATTACAAGTTCAGAAGCACCTGGGTGGCTCAGTTGGTTAGGTGTCTTCTCTCCGCTCCAGTCATGATCCCAGGGTCCTGAAATTGAGCCCAGAATTGGGCTCCCTGTTCAGTGGGGAGTTTGCTTCTCCCTCTGCCTCTCTCCCTGGCTTGTGCTCTCTCTCTTGCTCACTCTCTCTCTCTCTCAAATAAATAAATAAATAAAATCCTAAAAAAAAAGAAATTACAAGTTCATAATCTTGCTTCATAATTCTTACTTTCGGGTAATACAATAATAATGAGATCCAACGTCTGTTCTGTTTCTAGGTCCTTTAAGACTCTCTGGAGTTGAGGGCCCCTGGGTGGCTCAGTCGTTAAGCGTCTGCCTTTGGCTCAGGTCATAGTCCCAGGATCCTGGGATCGAGTCTCACATCAGGCTCCCCGCTCAGCAGGAAGCCTGCTTCTCCCTCTCCCACTCCTTCTGCTAGTGTTCCCTCTCTTTCTGTGTCTCTCTCTATCAAATAAATAAATAAAATCTTAAAGAAAAAGACTCTCTGGAGTTAATATAATTTGGAGGTTACTTTTTGTTCATGAGTATGGGGAAAAAAGAGAATAAATTCACCCTTATCAGGTCAAGCGGGAGATTACAATTTTAATACAAAATTTCTGTTTTTACAGTTATCATACATTAAATAATTATGGTTTGGGACACAGTTTTTTTTTTTACACAGCTGTTTTCAATATTGAAACCTCCTTAGAACACTGTACTGCTTAGAGCTTGCTTTGAAGTTAAGAAAAAAGCTCCGAATACAGGTAAGATGCTTGAAAAAAAAAAACTGCGGAAGTGTTGAATCAGAATAAAACCAGCAGAAAGAGGTAAAGTAATAATAGAGAATATTCACTTTGTTTTGAAAGGTGCTAAGACAGTCATGTCAGGACAACTAATACGCAGCTGGTTTTGTATTCATGCTCTTCAATTACATGCGGGATCATGAAAAATTCCCAGTGGCTGTGCCACATTTCTCTCCTATTATAGTTCTTATTTTAGAACTTTGATTTTGCTTTAAAAAAATGCATGAAATGCCTACCTCAGGGCAAACTCTCTCACCCCATGTGTCTTCTATTGAAATAGCTGCAATTTACAGCTTCTATAGATAAAGAGGTCAGTTTGTTTTATGTAATGGGATATTATTCAGGAAATACCCTTGCTTTTTAGATTCAGGACTTGAGGTTTCAAATATTTGCTCTTTACCTAAGAAGGCGCTATGGATTTCACGACCAACTATTCCTGGAGCCATGAGTGCGTCTGGCCCCCTGCTCACCATTTCTCTCACTTGCTTTTCCATCTTCCTGCCGAATTGTCAGTGCTCCTGCTCACTACTCTCAACTCCCAAGTGGGCTGGGCAGCATGCCTTCCTTGTGAACGTGAGATTCACACACTTTATAGAGCGATGCTAAAGTTAGGTTAGCACCTATATTAGGCTTCCTTCTTTACGTAATCAGAAGAATTAAAATTCAGAAAAGAAAACTTTGGAGAGAAAAACAAAACACGGACAGTGGGTACTTGTCTGAAACGTTCCACGTCTGTAATAAATATTTGCAGTTTTGTTCCCTCTTTTCAGGTATCTCCTGTCCCTGGGGTAAATATTCTATAGGAATGTTTTGTTTGAATAAGCCAGGAGAATTATTTATTTACTTAGTCTCATTTCACAAAAACTTTAAGAGGCTTACAAGAAACTAGTACAACAAATGTGAAGACCTGCGGGTAGAATTTAGGACATACTAGCTGTTCTTAGATGAAATTCTAGACCTGTCTGGGTCTGTCTTTTTGTTTAATGTTAATATTTTGGTGACTACTAAAAAACTAGTAACTCCTAAACAATTAATGACTGGATTAGTTTGTGTACAATGATCAAATCATTTCTCTAAATGTTATAAATTCCTATAGCTAATTGAAAAATCTGAGTAGCTCATCTATTGTTGCCCACGGAGGGTGGGACCTACCTCACCACTGAAAATTTGGTCTAGATGTGGAGGCTGTTGGTACCACACAAACACTATGACTGTTGGTACCACACATTATACTATACACACAAACACTATAATAAAGACATGTATTAGTTACACAAAGAGGATTTGGGGGAGAGCAGGGCATGTTCTGAAAGTGGTCTGAAAATGAATTGAGGGAAGGGAGAGGCAAATGGCTTTGGTTTTTTGGGGGTGAGAGGCTAGGTGAGATGATTGTGGTGGGAGGGTGCGGGAGGTAGGGACTTTGCTTGAACTTTTCACTGTCCCTAGGAATGCACAGGGCTTTCTTGTTGGTTGCCCCAGATGTGGGGCAAGAAGGAAAGAGAAAACTATGGAGCCTAGAAGCTGTCAGTGGTTAAACACCAAAACGGGGGTCAAGCTCTTGGTTACAACAGCAGTGAAAACTACCTTTTTAAACCAGGCCCTTATAATGTCCCCTCATCTCCACCTGCACTGACATCTATCTCTTTCACCTTTCTTCCTTCCTTCCTCCCTTCCTTCCTTCCCTCTGTCCTTCCTTCCTTTTCATGGAACTGGTCACAGTCTGATGTATGAGTGTGTCTTTGTTTATTTGCCTTTTCCAGCTTCAGTTGTAACTCCTGAGACAATGCAGGAGACATAATAGGCACACAATAATTTTTTTAAAATGTCCATCGGCATTACTAGACTATATGATCCATGAAAGCGAGATTGTGCCAGTTTCTGTCATGTTGATTCCAGTGATTCAGAGAAACGCTTCCTACCTCAGCAAATAGTGGTGGAAAGAATTCACTCTTTTCGGTATTTTAATTTAGCACTTTTGCAAGGTTCTCATCATATATTTTACTTTCAACAAAGAAACTAAATCTATTTTTTAAATAAAATTTTGACTTATTTAAGTCCTGAAATAGAGTAAAAACAAGTTTATTGAGTCTTGTTGATTTGTTTTATAGTTTGAGTCAAGCAGCAACATTACCAAAGAAGTAAGAATTGGGAACTCACTTCTGATGACAAAAAAAAAAAAATGCCAAAATTCTAAGCAATTTAGGAATTATATAGATATGGCTATTCTCTTGTTCACAGATAGCAACAAAAAATGTCTTAATTACTGGAACACTAAGTGAATTTTCAATTTAAAATTGGAATAAACCTAACCAAAGAGTTGTAAAGGATCTATACTCTAGGAACTACAGAAGACTCATGAAAGAAATTGAAGAAGACACAAAAAGATGGAAAAATATTCCATGCTCATGGATCGGGGAAGAATAAACATTGTTAAAATGTCTATGCTACCCAGAGCAATCTATACCTTCAATGCCATCCTGATCAAAATTCCAATGACATTTTTCAAAGTGCTGGAACAAACAATCCTAAAATTTGTATGGAATCAGAAAACACCCTGAATCGCCAAGGAAATGTTGAAAAAGAGAAACAAAGCTGGGGACATCACGTTGCCCGATTTCAAGCTATATTACAAAGCTGTGATCACCAAGACAGTATGGTACTGGCACAAAAACAGACATATAGACCAATGGAACAGAATAGAGAGCCCAGATATGGACCCTCAACTCTATGGTCAAATAATCTTCGACAAAGCAGGAAAAAATATGCAATGGAAAAAAAAACAGTCTCTTCAATAAATGGTGCTGGGAAAATTGGACAGCCACATGCAGAAGAATGAAACTCGACCATTCTCTAACACCATACACAAAGATAAACTCAAAATGAATGAAAGACCTCAATGTGAGACAGAAATCCATCAAAATCCTAGAGGAGGACATAAGCAGTAATCTCTTTGACATTGGCCACAGTAACTGCTTTCAAGATACATCTCCAAAGCCTAGTGAAACAAAAGCAAAATGAACTACTGGGACCTCATCAAGATAAAAAGCTTCTGCACAGCAAAGGAAACAGTCACAAAACAAAGAGGCAACCCACAGAATGGGAGAAGATATTTGCAAATGACACTACAGATAAAGGGCTGGTATCCAAGATCTATAAAGAACTTCTCAAACTCAACACCCAAAAAACAAATAATCAAGTCAAAAAATTGGCAGAAGACATGAACAGACACTTTTCCAAAGAAGACATACAAATGGCTAACAGACACATGAAAAAGTGTTCGTCATCATTAGCCATCAGGGAAATTCAAATCAAAACCACATTGAGATACCACCTTCACAAGTTAGAATGGCAAAAACTGACAAGGCAAGAAACAACAAATGTTGGAGAGGTTGTGGAGAAAGGGGAACCCTCTTACACTATTGGTGGGAATACAAGTTGGTACAGCCACTTTGGAAAACAGTGTGGAGATGCCTCAAAAAATTAAAAATAGAGCTACCCTATGACCCAGCAATTGCACTACTTGAGAATTTACCCCAAAGACACAGATGTAGTGAAAAGAAGGACCATATGAACCCCAATGTTCATAGCAGCAATGTCCACAATAACCAAACTGTGGACAGAACCGAGATGCCCTTCAACAGATGAATGGATAAAGAAGATGTGGTCCATATATACAATGGAATATTACTCAGCCATCAGAAAGGATGAATACCCAACTTTTACATCAACATGGATGGGACTGGAGGAGATTATGCTAAGTGAAATAAGTCAAGCAGAGAAAGTCAATTATCATATGGATTCACTTATTTGTGGAACATAAGGAATAGTACAGAGGACATTAGGAGAAGGAAGGGAAAAACGAAGGGGGGGAAAATCGGAGGGAGAGACGAACCATGAGAGACTATGGACTCTGAGAAAGAAACTGAGGGTTTTAGAGGGGAGGGGGTAGGGGGATGGGTTAGCCCGGTGATGGGTATTAAGGAGGGCATGTACTGCATGGAGCACTGTGTGTTATACGCAAAAAATGAATCGTGGATCCCTACATCAAAAACTAATGATGTATTGTATGGTGACTAACATAACATAATAAAATAAAATTTAAAAAACTTAAAAAAATTAAAATCAATTATATAAACTACAGGACAGCACAACTGAAGTCAGGGAAAATCTAATGAATAACCTTAGATGAAATTTGTTATGAGTACTTATTAACAAACCAAAATATCCTCCCTCACATAGATGAATAAATATATAAATAGGCACATAGATACATAAGTAAATAAATAGAATGTATAAATTAGAGGTCACTCTTTTCCAGTTAACCCACATGAGAGCACAAAAGTTACTGTCTTGCAACTAAACAATACTTTTTTGATTGATTAAATGTTCTGACTTAGGCTGATTCTTTTTAGTTCTTAAATGTTTAGTTCACTCTAATTTAGGAACTGTTATTACAAGACATTTGATATTCTGCAGCTGTGAAATTATGTGGCTGCCAGACTCCAGGACTGATTGCGGCGTTGCTGCAGCCTAGGGAAGGTGGCTCAGCCAAAACCCCTTCCTGGTGTCCAATCCTCAGTTAGGTTTCAGCTGCCTGCATTTTACCAACTAAGGGAGGTAGAGAGCCGTATGCTTTTCAAAGAGGTCTGTTGCTCAGCAACCAGTCCTTCCCTCTTAGGAAACAGGTCAGGAAAAAGGAGAGAGATGAGGGGGTGATTAAATGTTTGTCTGATAAAGCAGAAATCCTCTGAAAAGAAATTGTTCTGGATAGATATCTCCAACCCCCAGGGGAACAAATTAATCTCATTAGGCAAGGGGTTAATATCTGTTTGCTGGAAATGTTGTTTCTTCTACCACCTGAAGGAAATTTTAGTGGTTTTAAATAGCACCTAAGGCCAATAACATGATATCTGATAAAGTCAGAAATTTAGTATGGTATGACAATCATCTCAAGGTCAAAGAACAAAATTCATCCTTGAAAGACAAGAAAAAATGTTTTATTTCATATGGTTGACTTATTATTTAGTTACTCAGGGATACCTATATGTCATAACAAGTTCTACCATTTTTTTTAAAAGATTTTATTTATTTATTTGAGAGAGAGAATGAGATAGAGAGAGAGAGCATGAGAGGGGGGAGGGTCTGAGGGAGAAGCAGGCTCCTTGCCGAGCAGGGAGCCCGATGTGGGACTCGATCCCGGGACTCCAGGATCATGACCTGAGCCGAAGGCAGTCGCTTAGGCAACTGAGCCACCCAGGCACCCGAAGTTCTACGTTTTTAAAGTGACATAAAATTCATTGAAATGTATGTCTTCTTCTGTTTACTTAGGAATGCTGTGGGATAGTGTTTGTCAAGAAAAATTCCAAATGAAAAACTGCATTGCCAAATCTTGAACATCTCTAATCAAAAAATGTGAAACAGAAAATTTTCTTTCATGTATTGAATGATGTGAACTTGTGATAACTGTATGCCATTTGGTGGATTTACAGTCTAAGAGAATTAAAAATTAGATCTGCAAACATATGGTAAAACAGACATTTTGGTTAGGAATAGTAGACGTAAAAAGAATCCGTGATTCTTTAAAAGTCTACTCTTACCACTTCTTTTAAATCAAACTTTCTTTTTAAAAATATTTTGTCTCAGCTGGTATAATTATACATGCTAAACGATCATACATTTGTTTCCTATATTATGTGACTGATATGCTATTTAAAAGGGACAATTTGCCACTTGGGTTACTTCTGAGTTCAGACCTTTTTAGTATTCTCAGGAAGTAGTGTTTCTCAGTTTTAAGGGGAGGGTCAGTGAAGCAGAGGTGATGCTCCCCCCCAAGGGAATGGCCAAGTGTCAGCCAGGGCACTGTGGGCGTGTCTACATATGTTCTGAGGACTGTGCCAGAATCCCAAAGTTGGGCTCTGTGATTACCTATGCATCGATTTGTTTGCGCTTTGGTCATTCATTTATGATTCAGCCTTTACAAAGCCAACAAAAATATGAATAAATTAATTTGATTCAGCAATGATTTACTGCCTTTCATCTTGTTTTCTCAGTAGAGAATATACTGGCTTTGAGAATTGAAGATGATTGAACATATTTAAAACCCATAGAAAAATATGTGATGAGGGTCAGCCCTTTCTTATTCACTATGAGCTTACCTTATTACAAACCCCCAAATCTGCTTCTACTTGTCTTCTATGGAATGGGGCTTAAACTTCATCTAACATCTTTGAAGAGGTATTGTATTGAAGTGCTATTTGAGATTTCATTTTATTTTTGAGATTTCATTTTTTTATTTTATTTTTGACACTTTATTTTAGGTCTTAGTTACAGTTAATTATATTATAATTAAGCATAATGTTGCTATATAACTGATAATAAATAATTCCATGCTAGCTACATAAAACACACACATATATACATATTTTATATATATATTATATATATTTTTGAGTTTATGTAGATTATAATTTACATTGTCATTAACAATAACTTGTGATTATGATTTTTTTAAAATATTGCTACATGGTGGATAATGGACATTTTTTTAAGTCTCATATACCCACGTATTTATATTTTACCATGACCCTGTAGAATTAGTTCGACAGATTATAATTGCAATTTTGATTGGCTATCTCTATCTTTACATTTATCTTTAAAATGAAAGCATTTTTATTCACATCTTTCTCACTCTCACTTTTCAGTTCTTGGCTGGCAGCTCAACCTCTGAGAATCAGAGAGTAGAGGAATTTTACCCTTCCAGAAACATTTTCTGACCCTTGGATTATTGCTCAGCTCCCTTCACTAAAATAAAAAGAGGTCTTATTCTATGTGAGGGATATCATTCCTCAAAACTCACAAAATTTAAGACCAATTCCTACGGGATATTTATTTTTTAACATGGCCTGGTTGGGTTTAGCTGGGAGAGAACTGGCAAAAATATGTTCATACTATTTAGCTACAATGCAATTTTTTTTTAAATAAGAAAATAACACATGCTTATATAACTTTTGCAGCTTTATCTAACCTATGGAATCTTGCTTTATAAGATTTCTTCACAGCTGTAACAGACTAGCTGTGTATCAAACAATTTGCATTTAAACGTGATAATCAGGAAAAAGAGATTCTTTAAAATATAAAACTCAGATTAAGAATAAATTGTACATGCAAATATGCTGATTTGGATGCAGAGGATGAATTCTAACAGTGGGGCAACTATAGAAATTAAGGCTACGCTTTCCCTGAGTGCCCAGTAACATCAAATTACAATTGAACACCTATAGAAATAAATGTGACATCCAAATGGTTACCAAATGAATATATTATGCTTTGTAATGTTTCACTGAATTCTAAACGAGTTCAGAATGATGACATACCAAGAGGTGCTGAAGTACTTCAAACACACTCAGTCGAATGCGTGTGGTTAAATAAAACTCTGTGGAATGTTCCTTTTATAAAATGAGTTTTTCCTATTCAGAAGGAAAGTAGAGCAATTTATTTTTTTCTTATACAGTCTCATCACAAGTAGGAGTTTACTTTAATAAGCTTGCTTTGGTTTTAAAGAAACTCTTGCAGTTTGAAAGTTACTTTGCAATGTTTTCAAACTTTAATGTGCTAAACTTGCAGTCTTGCTTTTACTGTGCCCTATAGCATTTATGAAGTAACATTCTGTATTTAGTAGGAAAAGCAGTAATGACCTAGATGGATAAGTGGACGAATGGGATAGTTTATGCTACTAAAAGGCTCTCCAGTAAACTGAGGATGTTAGGATGTTCTGATTAAATATTCTGGTTAATTTTTTTTACTGTATTTATATACAAAATATTACATGCCGTAGATTTATATTACACCAAAAATGCACTTAGGTTTGAAGTTTCTATTCCTTTTGATATGTGCAAATTAATGAGTATGGAGCAAATTTCAGAGAGTAAACTTATGAGTGGCCCCTCTGAGGATGATTTCCCTGGGGTAGTATCCGTACACCAACCATTGTTTGAAGGAGCAGATGCCTCACCCTGAGTTATTGCTCAACTTGTGCAGTTGCTAAAGCATAAGAGAGCAGAGTCGGGGAACAAAGCGTCGAGGAGTCTGGAACGGGAGCTCATCCGTGGGGCAGGAGGAGAGACAGAGAAGAAGTGAAGGAAGCAGGAAATGTCTCCTAAACCCTTCTTGTGTCTCCCCATATTTTCATCAAGGAATCAAATCCAGTAAATTGATAACACATTGCAAATTCTGATTCTGCTGATTACTAGCTTTGAGGCCTTGATAAGGTCATGTAACCTAGGTTTTGGTTTTCAAGCTGTAAAATGGGATTAAATGTAAATTGTTGGGTAATTACAAACCTAGCAAAACCATTTATAAAAGTAGACACAAAGGTGACTTGACCAATTAATGGTTGTTGTTAACTGTTATTTAGCCGGGTCTCCCAGGGACCCAGCACTCCAGGAGCTGGCTTTCTAGACTTACTCCCCAGTACAGATGCTTCAAATCGAGGTTCTTCCCATCCTTGAAACCCTCCCATGTTCCTCCATTGCTCCATTTTATACTATTCCTTACTTCATGCCCAATAGATTAGCCCACTGATACTTCCATTCCTCCTGCAATCAAGTTCTTTACCTTGGGGTCTTTATACTAGCTGCTTTCTTCATCTTCAAATGAGTGATCTCTTGTGTTTTTACCTTAAATATCTCCCCCCTCTGTTAGGCTTCCTGAGCAGCCAGTCTAATTATAAAATCATAAAAACATTTCCTACCAAATCACCTTGTTTTAATTTTCCTCTAGCAATTATTACTGTCTTGTATTTTCTTGTTTGTTGTATTGATTGTTTCCCCCTTGGTTAATCTTCACTTCTGTATCTTCTCTACCTACTCAGGTGCTTAGGCATACTAGGTGCCCAGGAAATATTTGCTGGATGAATACATTTCTAATGTAAGTGGGCTGTGATGTTACATTCGCATTGTCTAAGTTGTGGGGAAGGCTCCCTCCTCTGTGCAAACATTAATCTCTCACCATTTCGACTGGAAGTTACAGATTTCTTCAGGATATTCTGAGGACATTTTTCTCTCAACTGAGAGTTGAAAGCTAACTACTACTTCTCTTCCTCCTCTTCTCGCCCTTGCTTAGTTTGTCGAGAGACCCAATTTAAGTTTTCCCACTCAGAGTCAGTGTAGAATGCAGCCAGCTTGTGATTCTAGTCAACAAGGAATAAATTAAAAATCTGATGCTTGTGAATTCAGATTTCTGTATAGGATTCTTAACAAAAGTTTTGAGCTATAAATTACCTCTTGTCCACCGAGAAGCAGCACCATTGAATAAAAGAGAAAAATAAGCTTCATCAGATCTCTATGACCTCTTCCTTTTCCAAAAGACACAGGGAAGCTGCCCAGAAGGACCACTAGTCCCCTCACCAGGTCCAAGATGTGCTGGTGATGTTGCCTTCAATGTGGGGGAAATCTGCTGGAATTCTAAAACTCAACAAAGCTTGAGGAGAGCTATTTACCTGGAACAAGCATGCTATCTTATTCTCTACATTTTCTACTCTTTGACTTCAAAGAACATCTGATTCACATTAACATATACTATTAATTCCTCATATTGGACAAAAATTAAGAAGTATCCAATATCTACTAATGAGAAAAGCAATTTCTTCCCCCACCTTTCCTTTTAATAAAACCAAAAAGTTGTCATGTGCATAGTCTGCCCTGAGGTCCGTCTCATTCCCTCTGTTCTGCTAACACCCTCCATGCAAGGCTTAAAGACTTGGGACTCCCAAAGAATGAAACTCTGTTCCTCTTGTCTTCTGTGCTCTTTCTCCCCTCTTGATATTTAAATCCTATTACCTTCGAATATGCTTCTTCTCCTGAGGAGTGTGGAGAACTTCTAGCTTCCAGAATCATGGAACTGGAACATTTCTGCCACAACTTTCCCTAAGTACACACCACCAACCTGTCCCACTTTTTTTTTTTTTTTTTTTTTTTTTTACGTTCTAGGGCTGACAGTGCAACCCTTGAGAATCGGAGAGCAGAGACATTCTACTCTCTTCTGGAACCACTTCCTGAGCCTTTGTTTTCTCTGTTCTGCTGCCAGGTCCCGTTACTACAGTATAGAGAGGCCACATTCTGTGGAGGAAGAGCATTCCTCAAAACTCTCCTGCTAAAGGAAAAGACTGAACTGGACAAGATGAGCAGGCAGAAGTTGTTTTTTCCCCCCACACTATTTCCAGCAAGAGGTGAGAGAGCAAGACCAGGTCTGAATAACAGCTCAACTGAAACAAAGGGCTGGGGTGAAGGCATGCAGGCCATCTGTGTCTGCTAGTTGACCTTAGCCAAAGGAAAATACACTTTCTCCCATCATCATGATGGGATGTTGCATCAGAACTTAAAGCAAGAGGTCCACTGAAGTTAGTCTCCTATCTTCCCATGAGACTAGGAGATCAGGGTGCAATCTTCCATGATGATTACATTGCAAAAGAATGACTCTCAGGTTCTTGAGAAAGACATTCCTGGTTGTAAAACTGACAAGAGGCTTTTAAAAGACAGTTACTTCTCATAGAAGCAGAGACTGGATTTATAATTACAAGATTTCTCAAGTAAAAGCTCTAAGAAAAGGGAGGTCAGGGGCCTAGAGTCTAAAGTTAAGTCAAGGTGAGGGGAATGTTAAGGCCCATTTGGTCACCAAACATGTTTTAATTTCCCTTAGGAATAAACTTAAGGGCACTTTATAATGAAAGGCTCATCTTACAACCATGTTGCCAACAATTTGCTTGCCTTTTTCCTATTTTTCTTGCCGGAATGTGATTCTGGCTAGCTTAAAGGTGTGCCTGTCTTAATGGTATATTTATTTTCTCAGCTTTATCTCTAAAATATCACGGAATGCAATTTTCCAAGTTAACAGCACAGTAAGCCGTGCTGGCTCTTTGGCTAGCCTCATCGTATTTTCTTTTTTTCAATATTAACTTGCATTCCAAAGTTACTGATCTGGATGCTTAATGAATGCTTACATGAGATTATTAGAATTTTTTTTTAAATTATGTTATTTTATATTAAAATAAGAGCACAGTGGTAATCAAAACCACCTGTAAAAGTTCCTATGTGTATAGACAACAGCTTGGATCACAAGATACTGTAAAAGTTTAGAAGTGGATATTTCTGTTTACCAGAAAATGTGCTATCTCCATGGGAGGTATAGGCTTAAGCAGACTTTAGAATCCATTTGGCCTGCCAACTTTGCAAATTTATCATTATCAACTGAACTATAAAGTTATTTGAGGTTGCCATTATTTCAAACTTTCTCATGAAACACATTAACAAAATTAATTTACAGCAATGGGTGGGCCTGTGTTTTAATTTCCAAATAGCACACTTGTATTTCTGTTACAAGGGGACACATTCTTAACCAGTTACATTTTCAAAGTGCAGAAAATCATTTTAATTGCTTGGGATCAAGTACATGAATGCTTGACAGTATGTACTCTCAGTGGTTTATAACAATTATCTGAGCTATCTTTGCAAGAATCAATGTGCTAATAATGCTGATATCTGAGCATTAGCTGGGGATGTCACGGTCTTCATTTGCCTGCCAAATGTGCAATAGAGAAATTCTTGATTTAGATGGTGGTTAAATCTTTGCTTTAATGTTCCATTATTTCCAAGTTTGTGGCCACTATTTTATTTTGTGTGGTATTTTATTATTAAATTACTGTTGTGGGGTATCAAGTTGCATGCCAATTATACAGTGAATGTCTGATATGACTTGAATGATTTTGGTGTTGAATTGATCACTCAGATTTCCTTAGCACAAGAAGTTACACCTGATGTTATATTTTTCTACAATAGCAGTTACAGTAAAGATTGGAGCCATGGACTTGATAAAATACATATAAAGGAAATGAACAATGTCTGCTCCGCACCAAGTTTGGTGTTAAAATGGTGGTACTCTGAACTTAGGACAACTGTATGGGATTGCTTTATACTTTTAATTTCAATTAAAATTCATGGAATTTATGAAGTAAACATATTGGCATTGACTATATTTCAAAAAAAAAAAAAAAAAGAGTGGCAACCTAAGAAAAGAAAACACAGAAACTATTACCAGACTGATGCTTAGAAATTTTTAGATATGGTGGAAATTTAAACTAAGAGTGGTCAAATTTCTTTTTATTAGAATGGCTTTATTTATCATTGCTCCCATGTACAGCAAGGTCATCATTTGAAAATAAAGCTTATTACTACCCAAAACATAAGAATTTGCTGAAACGAAGGTTAGGTTCAGGGTTAGGGTTAACTATGGAAGTTGGCACCCTATATTTTGTTTCCTCCTGGTGATGTGACATTTGCAAGGACGATGAAGCAATGTCTAAAGCTTTATTTACTCTTTCATATATGAGGTATGAATTAATCACATGCACTGGGTTTCTCAAATTGGGGTATGAAGTTACCCCCTCCATCTCCTGTATACTCCCTCTCCCCCACTCCCCACATTCTGACACTATTCCAGAAGGGACTCTGGCTCTACATGAGGAAATTAAAAATTTTAAAAATTTTATTTGTACAGGTACCTACAAAATCATGTAAGCATATTCTGAATCACCTGAATGACCACGTTGTAACTGAGCACAGTTAGACCATCTCAGAGCTCATATCTGTTTTATTTTTTATTGTGCTCAAAAACACAGAACATAAAATTTATCATCTTAACAATTTTTAAATGTAGGGTAAAGTAGTGTTAACAATTTGCACATTGTACAACATTTCTATAACTTTTTCATCTTGCAAAACTGAAACCCTGTATCCATTGAGAAACTCTCCTTTCCCTCTCCCCAGAGCTCCTGTCAAACACCTTCTACTTCCTATTTGTGAGAGTTTGACCCTTTTAGATAGCTCATGTCAGTGGAATCAGGCAGTATTGTCTTTTGTGACTGGCTGATTTAACTTAACATATAAATGTCCTCAAGTTTCATCCATGTTGTAGCATGTTGACTTCTCTTCAAGGTCGATGATTTTTCTCCTTCATCAAGTCTGTTTTTAACCCATTTTAGTGAATTTTTCAGTTCAGCTACTGAATTCTTCAGCTCTAGAACTTCTGTTTTGTTCTTTTTTATAGTCTTTATCTCTGTGAAGAAATTCTCATTTTTTGTACATGCATTGTACTGATTTCATTTAGTTAGCTACCTGTGTTGTAGTACTTGAGCTTCTTTAAAATGGTTGTTTTGAATTCTTTGTCACGTAATTCATAGATCTCAGTTTTCTCTAGGAGATTTAGTTTGTTTCTTTGGACCATGTTTCTTTGTTTTTTCGCATGCCTTATTTTCATTGTTGTTGTGAGTTTTGCATTTAAAAAAAAAAAAAACACCAGACACTTCTAGTCCTTATAGACTGGCCTCATATAGGGGAAAACCTTCACCAATCAGTCTGCTAGAGATTCTGGGGGCCTCTCAAACATTTTATGGGTATATGTCCTCACTGGACTTGTTTTGTGATTTTCCCCGCAGAGAGATTGGTTATTTTTCCCGAGTTTGTGGCATCTTGCTCTCTCTGGTGTCTCTCTGTGGTACTGCAGGCTCCGTGGTGCAACAAGCTGGTCAGCTCTCCCGTTCTCTGCGACCCCCAGACTTCCAGCCATGCCGAGTTCATCAGTGCTCTGGGTCAGGAAAGACAGAAACCATTCCTTAGGGTAGCCCTCTGCACCAAAAGCTGAAATGTTAGACCCACAGTCCACTCTTCTCTCCCTCCGAAGGGAGAAGCTGAGAGTGTGGCTTTTCCTCCCGATCTCAAGCTGCACCTGCTTGGGTGCCTATGTAGTTGACAGGAAATGGCTTTTCTTGCCCATTTCAGTGTAACTGGCCTTGACTTTGAGCTTACCTCGGGTATTGCAACTTCCTGACTGGTTTCTGGAGTTCTCCAAAAAGCTTCTTGGACTATATGTTTTTGAATTGATGTTTCTGTTGGAGAATGAGATCAGGGACTTCCTATTTTGCCATCTTATTGAAGTCACCTCTCCATATCTGCTTTTGTATTTAAGATCAAATTGGTTCTAAGTAGTAAGGTATACAATCCCTTACCTGAAATCCTTGGGGCCAGTTGTTTTTCATAATTTTAGATTTGAGAAAGGTAATGCTGTGCCTTGTAATTTCCCCAGAGAACGAGGAGCAGAACCCTGAAATCAACACAATCACATTTCAACAATGACAGATTTGCATATTCAACTAAGTAGAAGGTAAAGACCATAAATATTCTCTTCCTATTAGGTCAGGTCAGATTTTGCCATCACATGAATTATGATAATCATTTGGTTTTCAAATCATTTCAAGAGTGGAAAGTGAGGATAACAATTGTAAACCAGTGGTACTTTGTTGTCATTGGCAAATAAGAAAAAAATGGAGTGATCTTAGTATACAAATGATCTGTGCACTCAAAGATGGTAGTGATAAAGTGTGTGTGTTGTTTGTTGATTTATTGCCTCTAAGCTCTCAATTAATCCTTCTTGTCTGATCTGTGAAAATGGACAGGGGCCCTTTAAGTATTTTTCCTTTGCCTCCTTGCACTGAATCTCTGCCAGCAGAGGGTGCACACTTGCTTCAATGCCTCGTTCCTATAGTGCATGGCGGCCAGCCCCTTCCCCTTGGTAACATCATGGGAGGTTTTATAGCAAAATGGGTCTGGTGAGACGTCTCCTCATGAACAGCTTTACCTAGCATTCTAAAGGACATATTTCCAGCAAATTCTACTAGTGCAGTTCCACAGTTATTTCTTTGCCATAAAATGCACTGCAGCTGCAGGTTCTGTGATTTCTTCAGAACAAGAAACACACTTTACAGCCCATAGTGGCCAACAATGGGCAGAGAGACCTTCTCAGAATAATAGTTTGATAGAAAACTGGAATGGACAATTGGAACATTGGCTGTCTAAAACAGGAAGAGATATTGGCATGAAGGGCTGGCTTGTACATCCTCACAGGTGTGTGTTCACCTTCGACATGACGGGGGCCAAAGGAGTGTCCCCACTGGATAGATTCCTCTGTTTTTCTGGTGGGTCTGGAGCAGAGGGGGTAGAACAGGACACAGGTATGACTATAGTTTCCTTCCTTCCTTCCTTCCTTTTTCTTTCTTTCTTTCTTTCTTTCTTTCTTTCTTTCTTTCTTTCTTTCTTTCTTTCTTTCTTTCTTTCTTTCTCTCTCTTTCTCTCTTTCTCTCTTTTCTTTCTTTCTTTCTTTCTTTCTTTCTCTCTCTTTCTCTCTTTCTCTCTTTTCTTTCTTTCTTTCTTTCTTTCTTTCTTTCTTTCTTTCTTTCTCTCTCTCTCTCTCTCTCTCTCTCTTTCTTTCTTCTTTCTTCTTTCTTTCTTTCTTTCTTTCCTTCTTTCTTCCTTTCTTCCCACATCACTCAACTTTCTTTTTCCTACCTGATGCAGTGGACATAGATAGGACCAGGGTTGCAAAAGTAAGTGCTGGAAACAGGGATGATGCCCAAGTAAGAAACTGTAATGATATTTTTAATACTTTATGTCAGACTTCCTAAGGGCCTGATGAGGTGGGCTGTGCCTTTACCCATCTGGCAAAGTTGGGACTAACAGTGAATGCAGCTGTGTTGCTTGCTGGTCAAGAGAGCCCACTAGTTCTGTACCCATATAAACTTACCCTAACATGAATGGGAGGGGACTGAGTGGAAATATTTACTAGCAATCTAGACCAGCATAGAGGCTGAACCTAGTGTCCCTTCCAAAGGTGGAAAAGTTGGGCACAAATGAAGAGAAGTAGGAATAGTAATTGAGGGTATAGGAATGAATAAATGGATTATGTAAAGAGAAAACTACTATTTTGATACATTTGATACAATATTACACTGATACCTGGAAAGAGATTCAGAGCAAGAGATAATATTATCTCTTAATTCAATTATACTAGATGTCCAAAAGGGGGAAACCATGTATTATTGAGACCACTTCTGCTTTTGGAGGTTCAAATAGAAAAATTTAGTGGAAAAATGGAATTATCCATGGCACAAATTGAAATCAAAAGAACTACTGTTGTAGCTGCCCAAAGCACATTCATTTTCTGAAGTATGGTTTGGCTGCAACAAAATCGCATTTCTGTTCTGGTAAATTAGTGTTGTTAATTTAAATTAATTTTATTTGTATATAATTTTAAAATTTTGTTTTTGACTGTTTACTATTATGTAAATTATAATATACAGATTTATTTTGTTACTTATTCAGGTAACATTAAAATAAAAATCATTCATCAGTGTTGGTTATCTGCTAGCATATTTTTTCCTTTTAGAAGAGGTTCATATCTGCTATAAGTTGAATTTTGTATCCCCACCAAATTTCACAGGTTGTAGTCCTAAACCTTAGCACCTCAGAATGTGACTTTATGTGGAAGTAGGGTTGTTGCAGATGTATTTAGTTAAAATAAGGTCATAATAGAGCAGGATGGGTTTCTAACCCAATATAACTGGTGTCCTTATAAAAGGAGGGAAATTTGGACCCAGAAAGAACTCCCCGTGAACCTGAAGATGGCCATCTACAAGCCAAGGAGAGATGCTTGGAAGCTTGGAATAGATGTTCTTCTCATGGGTCAGAAGGAACTAATCCTGCCCATATCTTGATTTCAGACTTCTAGCTTCCAGAACTATAAGAAAATAAATCTCTCTTAATCCACCTACTCTGTAGTACTTTGTTATGGAAACCCTAGCAAACTAATACAACATCTGACTGAAGTTATGAAAATATGTAGCTTTATTCTCTGTACATTTTTTCAGTGCTTGAAACTTTCTAACATGATTAATTGCTTAGTAGAAAATAATTTTTCATCTGTATCTATTTTTAAACCTCTTCCGAATTGTCCCATGAATTTACTTATAATGTTATTTATTCAATTAAACTAGAGCTTGGAAAGATCTGATTTTAAATAATTTCACTTCCTTTTCTGCCCACTTTTCTCTTTCGACACATTCATGCAATTTTAGAGAATCAAAAACCTTAGGACCAATTGACCATCATAGAGAAAACTGTCAAGGTATAGCATGCGTGAATATGATGTATAACTAGATTGTAGTGACACTTGTATCAAAATCGCAAAGTAAAATCCATTACATTCTTTATAATCATAATTGGTATAGGACTTATGTAATGTGACTTTCTCTTTTTTGGCCTCTTCTTTTTTTCATCCTTCCCTCCTATGTAAGCACTGATGCTTTTTTTTTCTAGATTTCTCTTACGTACATACACTTCTTAATTCATATAAAAATTTTTTTTCTTGGAAGACGATATGTTTTAGTAAACTTCTTGCCTATCACTTATGTTCTTAGAACTGGAGAAAAATGGGAGGGAGTCAAGAAATCAATAATGCCACCAGAAAGAAAAAAAATTAACCTCCAGATTCAATCATTTCCTATAAATCGTCTTTGCTTGTTTCTATGACTAATGAATGCAGTATGGAAATTATTCACACTCCAGCAGCAACCTCATGCAAACCCATTTGCAGAAGGCCTTGAATAAGAATATAATTCAGCATTCGTTCATTTTAAATGCAAATAGTGGAATCTGAGTAGGACAGGAGTGTCAGTGTGAAAGGGTGTGTTTTCAGGCATTGTAGAAAGCTGTCATGGTGACTAGGAGGCATAGCAACTTATTTATAAAAATGAATCTGAAAAGAGAGTGAGTCAGGCACAGGTTTGCGACTTTACTCCTGTCAAGGTTAGATGGAGAATGTATCCTGAATAGTCTTAGTTATCAAGATCCTGAAAAAAGCTTTAGAGAAAGATTAATAACAGAAAACCATACCTTTACGAAGGTGGATATATGCAATCTATTCATCTGCAGGTTACTTGAGATTCCTACAACTACAATTTTTGGAATAGTTTCTAAATTAGAGGCAATGAATAATTTTGTGTGTATGAAATTAAAGAAATATATATCTAGTGAGTTCTGATTTTTATTAAATTGTGTGTCTTGAGTTATATAACGATAATTTTGCAATCTTTTCTCACAGGTGTATTTTTCTACAGCACTTCTCTGGATTATCACAAACTGAGTAAGTGGCAAAGACTGGGGAATATGTTGAAGCTCATAAAAAGAAAACTGATTGGAAGTCCATCTTAAATAATACAGCAACATTGTACATTTGAGATATGTCCTCTTTCTTGACTTGGCATTAGGGTAAAGTGTCACTGAGGTCAGTTTGGGAAGCATGGGGCTGAAACCCTGCTCTGGGTGAAGAAGTCCCTGCAGCTCCAGCTGTGAGTTCTGTAGGGGCTAGACCCCTAGGCCCTGGCGCTCAGCAATTAAGCTTAATTAGCTAGCTGGCCTTCCTTGGGGGATTGTGGAAGCACCTAATTAGCAACAAGCAGTTAATTTTTCCACCAGGGTGGTCTTTCACTTCCTCCCTATTTAGAGTTTGAACTGGATGAAAGTTTAGTTGTGAATTTTTCCCCCAATAGTATGAATTTTGATGTGAAATGATCAGGTAGGAAGGTGATCTCATTCTGAAATACATATGTGGGTCCCACTGGGAATTTCCTCTGAAGATTAGGTGGAGGGATTCAGGGAAGAGTTCAGTCAATGAAAAGTTTCCGTTGTTTCCCCACCCAGGACCCCACACTTCTAGGGTGTAGACAAAGGGAATAGGCAACAGAGGGGCTAGTTGATATTTTTAAAGAACTGGTTACAGAACTTTACGCAAACTTTGACATAATTTTTTAATTCAATGCCATGCAGAACATGGAAAGCTTACAAAATCACGGTGTTTATAATCATGTCTACTATATTTGTACCCACTATTAAGGTTACAGTTTATTTATAGTTTACAGAAAGCAAACACTGCCAGCTTCGGTTTGTTGTATTTTCTGGTTCTAGATTAGATATTACAAGAGTATGTAAAATGTGTTTACTGATTTCCTAAACACAGAATGAAGCACTGTCCCACTGCTTTGTGAAAGGAAGCTTCTTGCCCTGAAGTTGCCTGTAACTTGTATGTGGAAAGGAGGTAGAGGAAATAGACTATTTTGATAAACATTCCTACATTTACAAGATGATACATAAACATTTAACATTTAGAAGCAGAAATTTTGTTCATTTCCAAGGCTTTTCAACACTACAGACATTTATCTTTCTAAAACAAAATTTTGGTTGTTACTTCGTTGCTTACACTTCTACCATAGTTTGCTTCTCACTCCAACACACAGAATCTAAGGTGCCTTTCGAAAAGGCACCTTATCTGAGCTTTCCGTCCCTGTCAGACTTTGATATATTCTTCCATGAACCCTGTCATTTCTCTTGAATATAAAATATCATTGGGTTTGTTTAATTTTGCTGCTAAATTGTACTTTCCATAGAGGCAGGTATCCTATCTATTCTATTCATTTTTGCATCTCTAGAAACTAGCACATTGCATACCTCATAGCAAGTATTCAATAAAGATTTCTGGAATGTGTGAATTAACACCTTTAATTTGTGGCACATCAGCAGGAAACAAAGCAAAGCCAAGAGAAGTTCATTCCTCTTTTGTTTGGACACCTACAATCTTGGTTCATTAGGTTTTGGTTGGGGAGAGGAGTGGTAGAATTTCTAGGGGTGCCACATGTCTCCACTTTCACATTCAGTTACAGAAAGGAGATCAATGAATGCTAATTGACATAGGACAAGCATGAAGCTGGCTGGGCACTGAGGTTTCCTTAACTCATGGTTCTCTCTCTCTCCTTCTCATATCCTCTCACCCTATCTGGTAGGTTTTGAGGACTGGTTTAAACCTAACTTATTCCTCAGATTTCTCTTGAGCCTCTGTTCCAAACAGGCAAACAGACACACACTCAGGCACATATACTCTTTCTTAAGCTCTCTACTCCATCTGATCTGACTTAATACAGGGCTTGTATCATCGCATTCTTATAACAATTGTCCTATAACTTGATCGGTGAAAATAACATGTTATTTAACCCATTGAGAGAAGTCCCTGCTTCTCATTCACTTTTCTATCAACCACAATTATGAAGCAGCTCAACAGTGAATTATTTGTTGTATTAATGATTGGAAGGATTACATAGATGACGGAACAAATGGATGGAGGACAGATGGATAGATGGATGGATGATGGAAAGAGGGATTGTAGCAGTAACTGCTTTTTTCCATTATCTTGTCAACTTGAATTATTTTTATGTTCCAATAATAAATTAGGTAGATGAGTATAAAAACTCTGCAGGAAGAAATTAAGAGCAAAATAATAAACAAAATAAAATACATTAAAGAACATATTGCAAGCAGTCTGGTGCACAGTCTTAGACATTTATATTATACAACAGTACATCAAGTTACTTAAGACGTTTCCCTATTTTGTGGAGATTTGTGTTAGGGTTGGCATAAAGAGAGCTTAAGTTTTACAAAATAGACCACCACCACCCCAAAAGAGAAAAGAAAACATACTGTAGTTGATTTAATGCATGCATGAATTGTATCTATGTACTTGAGGAATAGTGAGTTGATAAGGAGTTGTCCTGTGCCACTCATAGTGGGAATTGTGTTTAATTATTTTAAAAACTTCTGTAACACCAGAATTTAGTATCCCTCCCAATACACACAAATTGATTTATGCAGAAATGGAAATGGATTGATGTCTACAGCAGAGGGCTTTCCAAACTAAAGCAACACAGTAAATGAAGCTGACTTTCAAGTGGGCAACATTGCTCAGCTGCAATATTGCATAACCGTAATATGGAGCCACAAGGTGTGACACAACGAAATCTATATATGGTTAATTTAGGATTTGAAATGATGACTTCTTTTTAGAAGACGGCAAACAGCAGATCTGGGAGCAGTGAAGTTTCAGTTGAGTCATCTCACTTGTGACACTTATTTTAAATGCAATCTGTTAACTCAAAGTATTACCATCTTTAAAAAATATAGGCCTCTTTCCCCAGGCATTTCTCTTATCCATCTGTAGGCAGCTTCTTGAAGAGTTTCCGAAGAGAAAAATCCCATCTCTTACTAACTAATGTACTTTGACATACTGTGCTTCTCTAGCAAAGGATGACTCTTACCTCTTCTCTTGATTTTTCCCTCCTTCTCTCAGGGAATGGTTTCCTGCAAGTTCAGATGTAGCTCTGTAGTCGCAGTCAATGGAACAAAGATGTCTGAGCATTTCCCCCATATTCCTTATAATAAGAGTAATTTTTTCTAGTCTTTGGGTGGTTGTTGGGAAACAGTTTTCCACGAACCCCTCACATTTCTGCCCATGTTGAAAGTAGAGGCTGTTTTGAGGAAAAGATTCACAGCAGCTGTACTCTCAGTTTCGAAGGGGGAAAAAACCACTTTATTGCTATTATAAAAATCTAATAGAAACAGAAAGACGAAAAGGGAAATTTATGCATAGATGAGGACAATAGTAAGTAGTAAAGGAGAATAAGACAGAGTTACATCAAATCAGGTACTTAAAACATCCAACCTCATCAGCTGGGAAAGCCCTGTGGAGACAGTCAGGCTGGAGTCTCAGTTGAGAGGCCTGGGCAGAGCAAACTCGCCTCAGCTCAGACTTCCAACTGGCCATCCCCGTAGGGCAAATGATGGGGGGTCTGAAGTTAAACCTACGTGTAGTTTGGAGCGAACTGCATTCCTATGTTATTATGTCTTTACATCTTTTTTTTTTTTTTCCTCCCAGTGTCTTTACATCTTCAAGGAGCCTGGGCTAGGTGTGCTTGCCTCCCCCTGCCCATTCCATTGGGGGAGGGGGGAGCAGCCAGCCTGGAGCCAGAGAGGATGTTAGGCAAAATTTATATCTCTTAGCATCCATACCAGAAGGGCCAATTCCGACCTGGAGGCCAGCTAATGTCAACTAATCAGCTCCCGAGATCACTCATGCACACAAGTCTCACAAACAACATTCTTTTTTTTTTTTTTAAGATTTTATTTATTTATTTGAGAGAGAGTGTGCACAAGGAGGGGGGAGGGGCGGAGGGAGAGGGAGAAGCAGACTCCCTGCTGAGCAGGAAGAGCAACTCAGGGCTAGATTCCAGGACCCCAAGATCATGACCTCAGCTGAAGGCAGACACTTATAGGACTGAGCCACGCAGGTGCCCTGCACACATTCTTGAGCCTGCCTGCGCCCGTGCAGGTCCAGGTTGTCAGTTATACAGGACAAATCACAGAAACCTCCATCCAACAATACAGAGGCAATGACCACTTTTGTTGCGGACTAATTTTTCAAGGATGTTTTTGTAGCAAACAGCCTTAGGAAATATTGTCTCTCTTCAGAACAAAGGATAGCCATATTTACTGCTCATTATAAAAGATTCAGATCCCTAAACTCAGGCTTTCTCTCTTATAACAAACCACTGAGCAAGCAGCTTCACCTGTCCCTTTGCATACTGCCCTGTGGGAAGTAAGACTCAAGGATTCTGATAGGCTGGCTACTACTATTGCTATGAGTAATAACATTTTTTAGTCTCAGATTCAGGAGTCTTGTGTCTTCTGCTAGCATTTATGGAATTTTAGCAGGCTAACTTGTTAGCTTAAAAGTGAGATAATATCTCATACCCTTCACAGTAAGTGAGACTAGTAAGGTAAGATATATTATTTTAAGCATTGTGATATAGAATTAATTATAGCTTAGGTTTTAACAAATACATGTAACATATGCTAACTAACCCTTCACTGATAGCTAAATTGTTGTGTGGTAAGTTTAGAATAGTACTAAGAAGACATGTTTCATTATGATACAGTATGTGCATTTATTCAGTGTTACAGTGAGGGCAAAATTACATTTGCATAATGTATTGTGTTGCTTTTGACAGCCAGTACACTGCATGTTTCGTTGAAAAGTTGCAACTTTCTAAGCTTAACATTTTATTCTTGGGGGAAAAATAATCTTAAATTAAAAGTTTTACGTTTAAAAAATTCCAAATAGTTTCTACCATAAGATTCTTCAATTATTTTCTTACATTTCATGTCCCCAAGAAATCGTATTTTTCTCAAGACATGTTTCTGAAATATTCAGGCTTAATAAAAATGTTTATGTTTGTTCACATTCAAATATGGTTGTATTTTAAAACTTGCAAATATTTAATTACTACTAGATACTATCTTAAATTCATGGTACATCATAATTGTTTATAAGTTTGGTAGCATTTTCAAAAATTTTAAAAAGCCTAATTTAAACAACAGTTTTAAATAACTCAAATATAGCTTCATAATACATATATTTCATAAGATAGAAATTTTCATTAAGTACTTACACAAAGATTTAAATACATTTTTAATTTCATACTGCAGAGGTAATAAAAATAATTCAGCATAATAACTATGTTATTATATTTAAGATTTAGAATTATCTGAAAAATGCAAATTCAGAGAGATAATAGTGTCCTTTTTCATTATGCAAATTTAGCAGGTTTTTAAAATAGTCAATGTTTGATAATTATAATGTTAATAGTGATAAATATGTTTGAGATTAAGGAGTTATATATATTTCATAGGGTTTTTTTCCCCCCTTTTTTAACACATTACCTTTCATAAATTAACTTGGGTGCTTTCTCAGGGACTGACAACTTTTATTGTGCAGAAATGAAAGCTTAGTCTTGAGAATAGACAAGAATTGGTGAATGGCGTGGGGAAGGCAGAATCCACAGTGTTTTCCCTCCTCTCTGTCTTGGGTAGTGCCTCCAACAGTGACTGTGTCTTCTCCAATGCTCTAAACATAGCCCTCCTTCTGTGGTTCCAGCTCCTGCCAGTCAATCACCACCATGGTGTTCTGGCCACAACAGGCACTTCTGGCTTTTGAAGGCCACTAACACCCCCTCCTCTTGGTGTGCTTCCAGCCAAAAAAGCAAAAGTGGCTTCCTGCTGATGTTAATCTCTGCATTTCATCACCATCCTTTTGTTTTCCCTACTGGACCCCGACAACTCTCTTAAAGTGATAAAGATCTTTATTGCCCTTACTAGTCAGTTTCTTCATTTTCTTTTACTCCTTCCTTCTAGGTTCTTCTCTCTTCTCTTTTAACTTTTTACTCCTCGACTGACATTGACTTTTTTGCAGATAGAACAGGCTATGATTACAACTACCCAACATAACAATATGGAAAGCAATGTTGACTGGATTTCTTATTACACATCTTATGTATGACAATATAAAAGGAATACGTAAGTAAAATAAATTCTTTTTAAAAAGATTTTATTCATTTATTTGAGAGAGGGAGAATGAGAGCGAGCAAGAGAGAGCACCTGAGTGAGAAGGCAAGACGAAAATCCCAAACAGATTCCACGCTGAGTGTGGAACCCAACTTGGGCTCGATCTCTTAACCCAGAGATCATGTCCCAAGTTAAAATCAAGGGTCTGACACTTAACCGACGGAGTCACCCAGGCAGCCCAATAAATTCTTTTTAAAATAGTTCATGAAAACTGTGTAACAACTGTGTGTGTGTGTGTGTGTGTGTGTGTGTGTGTCTGTGTCTGTATCTGGATACATATATGTGATTAAAAGAGATGAGAGAACAAGGCATTGAAATCAAACTGAAGTCCCAGTTACAGATCTTGCTTTAGAATTTTGAGCCAATTTACTCTCTTTGTTTCTGCTTCTTCATTTGTATGGCTAAAAAGTTACCCCAAACCTGGAAAAAAGGGAAGACTGCAAGTTTTTTCAGAGTCATGCTAGGACCTTGGGCAACAGGCTCATCCAAGTATTATTTTATTGTCTAGGGCAGTGGTTTGGCAAATTATGGCCCACAGGTAACATCTGGCCCAAGGCCTATGTTTGTTCAGTCCTTGAGCCAAGTATGGATTTTACATTTTTGAAGAGTTATTAAAAAATGAAACAAAGATTAGTATGTGACAGAGACTTTACAGTGGCCCATACATACTAAAATATTTACTATCTGACACTTTATAGAAAATATTTGCCAACTCCTGCTCTAGGTGAATGAACCATTGTTTGATTTACTATTTACTATTATTGATCAGGATTCAGACTCCATGAAGGTAGATGATAGCTTATAAATTGATAAGTTGTAAATGACTTTTGTCCATTAGAGAAGCAATAGATTTATGTCTGGCAGAAAAGATATCCTAAGATTATGGCTATATTACTCTCTAGGACATTAACCAGTTTCTTTTCTTTTTTTTTTTAAGATTTATTTATTTGTCAGAGAGACAGAGAGAGAGAGAGCAAGAGAGAGCTCACAGGCTGAGGGAGAAGCAGGCTCCCTGCTGAGCAAAGAGCCCAGTGTGGGACTCGATCCCAGGACCCTGGCATCATGACTTGAGCCGAAGGCAGACACGTAACTGACTGAGCCACCCGGGTGCCCCCTCCATGTTTTTTTTTAACATACTGTTTGAGTTTTGCAACACTGAATCCTCGTAGCTAGTGCTCATCTCCTCCTACCAGTAGAATTGTATGTTTATCAAAAGACAGGGAAATTTTTTTTTCTTTTTCTCTTTATGTAAGTTTTACTCATTATTGTTAATACATGATTTAATTAAATAATACACAAATAAAATCAGTGCAGAAAGAGAGAGTTGATTCGATGAAGTCCCAACTGAATGCTCTGAAAAGCCCAGACAAGGGTGAATTGCTAAATAATTGCCATGCAATTAGGTGTAAGTGAATCAGCAGCAAAAGTTTGGTGTGCTTGACTATGATCAGGCCTCTGTTGGGAAGTGCCTAGTTTTGAAAATTTCTGTGCTATATGTAAAGCCCCTCTTTTATAGCTTTATGCCTCGTGGCACAGTAACAACTTGAAAGTTTACTACTTTTTAATATGATAACAGGGTAGTCACGTTTTCTTAGGTGTTGGTTGGGGCTAATTGAGGTTAAAAGCCCAGTCACAGAGAGACTCTTCTCTTATAACCCAGCGTGCACTTGGTGAGACACGTGGAAGTCATGGAGGAGCAGGTATACCTTTTGTTCTAAATAGCTGAACTCTTTCTTCTCTTTGTCCAAGTTAAGAAAATGTAAGGCAATACTATAAATAGTCTGACTGCTGACCCCACAATTACACTGGGCTCCCACATTTGGAAAATAAAAATCTGGAAGAATATCTGCACTCAGACTATTTCTTTAAGTTCTCATTCACTTTAAAGAAACTGGAACTATAAATTGAAGAATTTGGATTGTGGGTATGGAGTCAAGAGACAAAGGTAAAAAAGCTGAAACCAAAAAATAGATTCATACTCAGAGAAAAAATATCTTAAGTTAATACCTATTTTCTTATATATTTACTTATTTTTATGATTCTTCACTTTAATTGGTCTTGATCATGTTGAATAAGATGATTTATGATCAAATAAGAGTGTACTACTTCAAACCCATAAGGATATTAGAGTAGATATTTTGATGATTCCTGAGAGTAAAAAATCTCAGTTTTTATGACAGTTAATAGCTTCTGCCTTAGTGGGAAATTTAAATTATTTTCAACTCTCATGGAACATTTAACAGAATATCAACATGTCATATACAAATATGGCAAACCTAAAAACCACTACAGTACCCTTCAGGTGTCAAAGTCTTGTCCCCCAAATTAATGCATTTTTTTTAAATAGCAGAGATAATTCTATATGTAATGTTTGTATCCCGTGTTTTTCACTTAAGCACTTCCCCCGTGATCATGAAGCCTTCGACATTTTTATTTGTCTGTTTATTTTAAGCAGGCTCCACGCCCAGTGTGGGGCTTGAACTTCGGACCCTGAGATTAAGATTTGCGTGCTCTACCAGCTGAGCCAGGCTGGTGCCCCAATTAATGCATTTTTTAGTATGAAAATGACATCAGTTATAATACCTGTTCTTACCCTAATAAAGGCTCAGAATGGGTTTACCTGGGAAGGAGCAGCAGTGGTCAAAGAAGACATCATGGAGAGAGTTCCAAAAGACCAGAGGAATTTAAGCAGTTCTTTAGGTGGTGATATTTTAGGCAGAAGGAGCAACGGATGTAAATATTTGACAATGGTGTACCAACGACAGTATTTTAATATTATCGGACTATAGGATGGTGCAGAGACAAGAGATAGAGAATAGGTGAGAGGTGTGGATCAAAAAAAAAAAAAAAAAAAAAAGCAGAAACTATGCTATGAAGGGTTTTATATGCCAGACTAAGAAGTTTGGAAATTGTGTTGAGCATAATGAGTGTCCGTTAGGGTTTAGGCAAGAGAGGGACGTCATACGATTTTCAGTTCAGAAAGCTTTTTCTGTCTGGCAAAATATAAACGTGAATCACAGTGTGGTAAGTCTGGCACAGAGGGTGCCAATTAGGTGGCTGTCGGAAAAGCAGAAGAAATGGTGAGGCTCTGAACTAGGCTAGTGGCATAACTATGGCAGTGTTGATGGAAATAAGTTGAATCAGTTGCAGTTAATTATTTATTTATTGTCTAAAGTTTTTGTATTTTATGTAGTTAAGTAATCTCTACACCCAGTGTAGGGCTCGAACTCAAGACCCTGAGATCAAGAGTCATACGTTCCTCCAATTGAGCCAGCCAGGTGCCCAGTTAGCAAATATTTAGATATGAGATTGAAGGAGAATTGTAAAAATGATTCCCTGATGTTCGACTCAGGCACCTAGGTGATGGGTGACTGATAACTGAAGGAATAGCACACGATATGAGAGGTGCTGTTGTCTGGAGGTAAGATTGCCAAATCATTTTTGAGTGTGTGCAAGCTGAGATATTTGTGTAACAGCTAGGAGGAGAGGTCCATCTGGATTAGATAAACTTTAGGCCTTTCACTAGCATGGCTCTGGGAAGGACCCTAATAACAGGCTTACATGGTCATATCCTTTTGTAAAATTTGCAAAAATGAGGTATCTTAACCACAATTTTCTAAGACTAATGTTCCTTTCCACTCTGGCTCCCTCCCCCCTCCCACACACACATTCTCCCCCCTTCGACAATGGCTGGGTGAGTTTTGGGGATCCAACTGAGAAGTGATGATGATACAATAGTTTAGGTTGAGGATAAAGTAGTTAGGATGTTTATAATCATGTCCCCACACAACTGAGTTATTGCTATCCATCCTGAATCAGGAAAGGCTTTTAGAAACACATCTACTCCCCATGTGCTGACTCATCTGATATAATGTGAAGAGACAGGGCCAAGAGTCCCAAGGGGCCTGGTATAGAATAATGTGGGTCATGGAATAGAAACAAAGTCTGAATGTCCGGAACCACAAGTTGTTCTGTGGGAAATTCTTCTAATCTTCCAGATGTATAAAACTTTCAGTGGAGAATTTGGCTCTTACTAATGCTTGGTCAAACAGAAGTTCTTTTCTTTCATGATTGTATTTGATAATGAAATACAGAATTATAAATGCCTCATTTTTGGGGAAGGAATTGCAAGAAATAAACTTTGTCTGAGGGGCGCCTGGGTGGCTCAGTCGGTTAAGCCTCCGACTCTTGGTTTTGGCTCAGGTCATGGTCTTGGGGTCTTGGGATCGAGGCCTGTGCCAGGCTCTGTGCTCAGCATGGAGTCTGCTTGTCCCTCCCCCTCTGCTCCACCTCTGTTCCCCCTCTGTTCCTTCTCACGCACACTCTCTCTCTCTCTCTCTCAAATAAATCAATTAAATCTTAAAGAACAAAACAAAACAAATAAATTCCTTTGTCAGACATAAATTTATAGCAACACCACATAGAACGAGTTTATCTGTGTGAGAAGTCTCAAGTATTTTGCATTCCATGTATCAGCAATAAAAAACTACATCTGATGAACCATGCTAGATGAAAGACTGGTGTATCTTTCCATTCTTTCTATAATGTTACAAAATAATGGAAATGGAGTAAATTATAGAGTCATGCCAGACAGTTAATTAAGGAAAATGTATTAGTTTTTTGGTTTCTATAATGCTGTGGTCTTGTTCAACGTTTCAAACCTTATGATTTTTTTGTTTGTTTTAAGTATGTATTTACTTTTTTAAACCTAATTTTGTATGCAGAATTCTGTGTTCCCTCCATTGTCTAAGCGTCAGACCCCATGGGTCTTGAGTCACTCCAGGAGTCAAAATACTTATCGTGGTGGAGACTGGGGAGTGTGGATACCCCGGGAAGAGTGTACTGAGGGACAGGAAAACAAGAACAAGAACAGAAACCTGGTTTGGGAAAATAAGGGAGCAGGCAGAGAAAGAGGAGTCCATGATGCTGCTGGAAAAAGCAGCCACGGAGTGAAGGGCATCACAGAAACCACATGAGTCGATTTTAAGAAGGAAGCGGTTAAGGGTGTTCAATACCTCAGCATGACCGTAATGAGAGCCCTGAAAATTGGTCTCTAGATTTAGTCTCAAACAGCCCTGGCAGTTTCAGTGAAAAATGAGAGCCAAAAAGAAAAGCCCCACTTGTACAAAGTTAAATAATGAATTTAGGATGGGTGAAGACGAGGCGCAGACAAAATTTTCCTGATGCTTGGTTGTGAAGAGGATACATCATGGGAGAAACAGAGCAGGGACTAAGTGTGGAGACAGCTTTTTCATGAAAAGTGGAAGACCTGAGCGTTTATAACTGTTCCTGGAAGCTGGGAGGAAGAGGTTTTAGCTACTTGAGGAGGAACATGGACTTCCTTTCTATTCCTCAAAACCACAGGACATACGTAGGCAGCCCTACAACTCTATTGTTACATTGAATACCTTTAACGTGAACCCAAGTTGTGATCTTCCTTCAGTGATTCTGATTTTTTAACAAGATATTTCTATTAGTTTTAGCATTATTCTTCCATTCTTCCAAGGCCCAAGGAACCACTCCAAGGAGTTCTTTTGCAGTTTCTTTCCCTGTCAGACTGGGCCCTCTACCTATGGTTTTGATATGCTGTTGCCTGCTTTGTTCATGTTTTCTCTGGCTCTTCTCTGGTGGATGGCCACTGCATCTCTCACACATTGATTCTCCATTTCTAAGTCTTGGCTTACCCCATTTTAACTAGCCTTGTCTGTATATATTTTATATGTAATGATATTAATTATCAATATTTATAGACACATGTTATTCTGCAATTATCTTGTATGCTGTAGTTCTTTTAATTGTATAAATTACTTCTATACAATTTACGAAATTTGTAAAATTTATAAAATTTTATAAATTTATAAAATTATAAATTTATAAAATTTACAAAATTATACAAATTGTATAAATTACTTTTATACAATTTACAAAAAGTAAAAATTACTTTTCTCTGTGAAAATACTTTGTGAGTCGCTGTACAAATCTGCTGTCTTTCCAGTTTATGGCACATTTTTTGAAGACTTAAAATTTTTTTTGTCTTCTACACTGCTCACTTCAAAATTTTTAACTCAGGGAGAAGTTCTTAAAACTCAACCGATGAGATGATAGTTATTAAAACACATGAATATACAATTATAGTTTTTCAACGTTGACTTAAGAAATGTTCATCCATATTTCAGGGCTAGTGATTTCATTTTAATTGATTACAGAATGAGAAAGTAAATGTATTTTGCTTATATTTAGCTTTTTTTCCAAGTAACTGATTTTGAAAATAAATCTTCTAAATTCATTAACACTTGCTTTCATTTTCTTTTTTCAAGTCTTTACTCCTATTTGAAATGGAGATATTATGAAACACAATTTATATGGACTTAAAAATAACCAATTGAAGTAAGCAATTAATGCTTTCAAAGGACAGAAACTTAAAGAGAGTTCCTTTAGTGGATATATGCATATGTTCACATAGTCATATAATCTTCGATTTCTCAATGACGTTCTAAATGTACTTAAAATCACTACCTAGTAATACTTTTTACTCTCCATTGGCTTCTACCACTTAATATATAAACAACATTTGGGAAAATGGCTTTTTATCTGGCTTAAAATACAATTAGGGCTCATGGTTTGACGTTTCCAATCAATCTTTAACCTTCCAGTGTTAGGGTTTATTTACTCATTTTAAAAGACGGCTTCTAGCAAAAAGAAAATACTTTAAAAGAATCTATAGAATTGTTGGACAATAAACAATACTTTAAAAGCAAATTTGTAATCAATCAATCATAAATTCCACATTTAAATCTCCCTTGAATTGCTCTTGGTTTTTAATTACAGATTTTGTTATGATCCCATGAAAGATTTATGTTCAGATATGAAACAAACGCTGCTTTGAATGATTAATTTTAAAATCCACTTTTCCTACTAAATAATAAGAATTCCCCCTGTGTTTTCTGTTTATAAGAAGTAAGGAAAGTGAGTCTTATGATTTTGAATTCATGATAATGTCTTCATGGTAAACACGACATTTTTGGAAAGTAGACCAAAAACAATAATTCAAAGGCATCATGAACAAAAATATTTACTTTTTAAAGTACTAAGAGGATAATTTAAAAATAAGACATAGTGATGAAAATCTATATGAAATAAATGCAAGAATATTTAATATATCTACATTATGAAAACTTTAACTTTTTAAATCAGTTTTTAAACAGAGCCAGATATTTATCATATTTTGTATCTGAGCCATCATTATTTGCAAAATTAATGATCCAAATATTACAATTTATTTTCCTAAATGCACAAAAATTTAAAAGTATTAGAACAAAAAAATACATCATATTTGTAAGGAATTAACTGCTTCAAAATTCTTATTTGTAAAAATATAAGTCAATGCAATAAGGTTTTATGTGAGATATCCAGGAATAGTTAATTACACAATCATTACTCAAGAAAAGAATATGAAAAGAACAAGACAGTTTTCTTTTCTCAGAAATATTCATAGCTGGTTTTAATCTAGATATAACACATAACACAAGGCATAAATATTTAATGGCTAAACAATAACCTGGTTAAACTTTGTTGTTCTTCTTTCTTCTTCTACCAGACATCCAATCCTGTTTTTGCGTCTTAAAATAAGGAGAAAAAATAATGTGGTTTCTTAAAGAAATGAGGTCATTTAAAAAATGTTATTTTCCCACCTCTGTTATACTTGGAAACACAACAATGTCTGTTCATTTATTGTTAGAGTTAATTACATATATGCAATTTATAGTCGAACATACACTATAAATAGTAATTGTATATAACTATAAAAATTCTTCTGAAATGACATAGCTAAAGTAAATAGTTGTCATTTGATATTCCTTCCCGATGATGTCCCATTAAAATGAAATGGCAGGTCTGACAAAACAATAAGAGGAACATAGAATGAACGACTCTTTAGTCATAATAATTGATTGCTATTGTGACAACATCCAACCTTTTTCACATGGTTGTGAAAAGTGTTCACTTTAAATTAATTGGCATCACCATGAAATAAATTGCATGACCGTTTGGTTGGGAAGCAAATCAGGACCACATTAGACATAATTGGGGTGAAACTGTTATATAGAAATTGTGTGGGGGAAAGCTAGAGATAGAATTTTTGCATAGCACATAAATGTGCTAGTGATACTGAGACCAAATAGTCTGTTTTTGTCTTTCAAGACAAAAAGAATCTTTTTTTTAGAATGCCTTTTTTCTTTTTTCTTTTTTTAGGTTTTGCAACGATTCATATTGATTGCTTATGTTAGGAAATATATGATTGGGAAGATGAACTGACCAACACCCACTTAAACAAAAGGAAAGTCAATTCAAGCTAAATTTCAAGTTCAAGATAATAGATCTGAACTTTTCTTGAAATTCCAGGAAAGAAATCTAGCCTGTTCTCCAAAGTTATGGGCCAGATGCTACTGTTGTTTAAAAGCCAAGATGATACTAAGTTTCTAAGAAAGGATATAAGAAAAAAAAAGAAAAAAATTTTCTCTGCCTTTACTGTATCAATGGTACTCTCATCAGACACACATAGTTACTGCACCACAAAAAATTAGGAAAACTCTAGAGAAAAGTAAAACACTGAAGGTGAGTAGAGTGAATTCTATATATAGACAAACTAAAAAAAAAAGTTTTGGGAAGGTAAAGTTTGCAATGCCCTAAAGGTCTTAGAGTTTTACAATATAGTATTAGTAAAAAAAAAAAAAAAGTGTTGATTTTATTTTGAGGCTGAAATAGGTCCTTTCTAGGCAAATACAAGAAACCATATTTGCATAAACTTACAAGAATAAGTAATCACTATTGATGGATTATTGCTATTTGATATTCAAATAAATTCAAAAGGGTTTTGAATAAATTCATGGATCCTAGTTCCTCATTGGATGGTTAAAAAAGCTAAGATTTTTTAAGGAATATATAATTTAACTTGTTTAGGTCTGATCTAATGGAGGTCAAACAAATTGGTTTAAAATATATTCTGTAGGAACCGTCAGAAAACAGAAAACATCATGTTTGAAAAAAAACTCATAATTTGAAGGTTATATCTACAACAATATCTTGTAATTTTATTACTATTCTACTGCTTAGCTTAGCTTTTAATATAAGCACTTCATTTCTTAAAGCTAATGACATATTTTTAGAAAACGCCATTATACACTCATTGAATATTTAAATATTTTACCAAGGATGTTAATGTTGTTATTCATTTTTTTGCAAGCTAATCTCTTTTATTTAAAAATTCCATTCATAAGATTGCTCATCAGTGAAAACTGATAAAATCAAATAGCATATGGAGTGAAAGAGACGTAAATAAAGCCACATGTGTATATTATACATCTGGTATTTTACTGAAAATCCTTACTACCAAGTATTCCAAAAACCTGATTTTTTTTTATCCCCCAAATCGCAATTGTTCTTTTTTCTGTCCTATTAAATCAGAAAACCTACAACTATAGCTTGGGAGGGGAAAGGAGTCAGGGAAGTGGGAGGAAAGCATGGCTATTTAATTAGGGGTCATCCAGCTTCCAATTTTTCAACAAGTTGTTTTGACACCTACCATATTTTTACTCATTACCAACCATCTCCTTCTCCTAGGTAGTGTAAGTTTGACTTGTGGCTTCCCCTGCATTGTTAAGAGAAGCCTGAGAGACAGGCATTAAACATCAAGTCTTACTCTGGGATACCAAGAAGAAAGCCGCACACGGAGTATTAAAAAAATCAGTCGGAATACTCAGTGAAAGGAGCAGTGCCTGGGTATTTGAGGATCAGTAGGACTTGAGCTTGCCAGGCGTCCAGCCCGGTTCTAGCTGGGAAGGAGTCTACACAGCAGCTGTGGGAAGAGGCAGTGTGGCACCTTGGAAGAAGGTTTCCAGCTTCTTGGTAGTATGGCACCTTGGGAAGCTGCTTACCAGCTGTGAGAGTGGAGGGAAGAACTGAGAGCTCGTGTATTGTGTGCCTAAGAGGAGGGATGTAATTTTAATTTCTAAGTCTCCTTCTAACTTGTAAAGCCTTTTTCATTCTTTTTCATCCCTGGGAATCATCCTTTTTCCCCCCTGGGAATAATTTTTAAATTTCATATTGAAAGAGAGACTAACTTAAGGTTGGAACTTTTAGAGTAAATGGTGAAAAGTATGTAGCTACATGCCCCTTTAAGGTGGCACTGAATACTTCACAAACAGTGGGTATGATGCCTTCCTTTAAAGAATTTGCAAATGTACAGGGAATATTCCATTTGCATGTGCTTAAGTGTTTATTTTTCATGACAAAGGGGAGACAAAATTTTGCCTATCAAATGAACACTTTGTGGAAACACAAAGTAAGCCACGCTATTTGTCCTCTATTTTTAAATATTGAATTAATCCCCAAATTGGAGATACTAACAAAAATAAATAAATGTTTACAAATAAAATGAAAACATGGAAGATCTGTTAAATCTTTATAGCTTCTCATATTGACATGGAATTATTCATACTTATATATAGAAAGAAACAATTTTAGGAACATCTCAAAAATGCAGCTTGAACATTTCTTTGAGTTCCATAAACAAGTTCCAGTACTGAATAGTGAATAGATACTTAACTCCCCAATTCAAGTAGATATGCTGCAATAATTTTTTATTTTGTGGGACAATTACTGCTATGCAGTTCATTATATAAGGACTTAGCCATCCATTCATCCATTTATCCATTTTATTCCTCCTCTGTCCTTACATTCTTATAAATCCAAGAAAATCAGTCCTCTGCACCCTTAGAGCCCTTTCTATGCATATGCCTAGAATTGAATGCCATTGAATTGAACCAAGAGATATATTTTGAAAAACTTTGATCCATGGTGTTATTATACACACACACACACACACACACACACACACACACACACACACACACATTCTTGCAATTTTCTTTTTAATTAATCTGAGGGCCATGGCAATTTAGATAATCACCACATTATTATGTGGCAGATCCTGATTAAAAGGACATAGCTGAATACACTAAAAGGAAGGCTGTGTTTTGGTTCAGAATTTCTTTTTTTTACAGAAGTAAGGTTTGAATAATGTAAATGGCATTTAAAATCATGTATATAGTGCTAAACAGGCTCCCACTCAGCAACATGAAGATATATAGTTCTTGAATTCATAATGTCATGAGAATATCCACTTACGATTTAAGAGTGTATTACATCTCTATTAACTCCCTTGTACTCTCCCAGTAGGAAATTTCTAAGTACTTGATAAACTATGGACTCTGAGAAGCAAACTGAGGGTTCTAGAGGGGAGGGGGGTGGGGGGATGGGTTAGCCTGGTGATGGGTATTAAAGAGGGCACGTATTGAATGGAGCACTGGGTGTTATATGTAAACAATGAATCACGGAACACTACATCAAAACTAATGATGTAAAGTATGGTGATTAACATAATAAAATAAAATTTAAAAAAATAAAAAATATATATTATACATATAATATATATATGCTCAAAATTCTCTTAAAAAAGATAAAATGAATAATTCTAAACAAAAGACTTAAAAATTCAAACTTCATATATATAAAAAGGTATTCTGCTGGAGTAAAAAAATGTTTTCTAAATCTTAAAAAATTATATTGTTTTTGTATATTTAAAACATTTTAGCCTTGAGTATAGTGATTAAAAGTTGATTTCTCCTGTCACTTGTTTTTCCCCAAATTACAATCTGATTATTGTTTACCATTTACTTCTTACAAAAAAGGGAGCCATTTCTTATGATTTCCAACCTGTTTGCTATTTACCAGTTTCTTATAAATCTCTGACTTTAGAAATCGAGGAAAAGAATCCTTGGCCATAAGACTATAGATTAACTTCTGAGCCTCATCAAAACATTTGAGAGTTGATTCTGCAATATTCTTTGAGATGAGGTCTCTGGTACTGAAGTCAATGTTGATCTGTGGAAATAAGTTTGCATATCATTACATTAGTTTAGTCAAGGAATACATGGTTTATACAGTTAGTAGATACACATATTATTTGAATTCTTTTTCTAAACACAAAGTTAATCTGATGCACAACAGCAGAAAAGGTCATACATTTTTTTTCCTGTAATGTAGAACATGTATTTGGTTTAATTATTTTTCTTTTTCTTTTTTTTGTGATCTTTTCATATTTTTAATGGGAGGACAGTAAAAAGGTGCTCATTTGGGGAAGCAGCCAACAGCAAACTAAGGCATGCTGGATGTGAAGAGACCAACCAGAGACTAAAAATTAACCTGGGTGGCTCAGTAGGTTAAGTGTCTGCTTTTTGCTCAGGTCATGATCCCAGGGTCCTGAGATCAAGTCCCACATCGGGCTCCCTGCTCAGAGCGGAGCCTGCTTCTCCCTCTCCCCTCGCTGGTCCTTGCTCTATCTATCTCTATCTCTCTCTCCTGCGCTCCCTCTCTTTTTCAAATAAATAAATAACCTCTTTAAAAAATAATTATTTTTCCTAGGTAGAGAGGGCTGGCATTGACAGAAAACAGAGGTAAAGCCTTATTTTGAGATTATAAAAAAAATGGCAAAGGTGAAAAACAAGATATTTCATGATTTTAAATTTATTTTCCCATAAATCCCTTTTTTCTAGTACTTTAGCCCTAATACCAATAGCATATTTTCCAAAGTCAGAACAAAAACTGGAATTTATTAGGTTGGCTTCTACCAACACATTCCCATTCTCTATACTTCCCCATGTTGTTTCCCACACAACATTGCTTTTTGTTCTAGTTTGTATTTCTTTTTGTTTGCCAAAATAAACCAAATAACATCCCCCTCTTCACTGACTCCCATGCCTTCCGCAGAATATACCTATATGTGTGTGCATGTGTGTGCACGTAGGTGTGTATACACCCCAAACCACTACCATACACGAATATCCTCAGCAAGGTCTAAGAGAGATCTATTACATTGGAACACACCATTCATCTGCAAATCTGTAAAATGCCCCAAACCTTGGGAAGATGCTTGTCTAACTCTATACATATTCCAGGATATATTCTGCGAAGCAGAAAATTTCACATCCAAGTTGTCTCATTTAAATTGAAAATATTCATGAAGTGCAAAAGAGATTTGAATCTTAGAATTAAAAACTCAAGAAAGGCAGGTGCTATATACGTCTTCTTCATCCTTTTCTGGCACTTAGCAGAGTATTTGCCACATAATAGGCAATCAATAAATATTTGTTGAAGAGAATTAAAATGTCTCTTGGCAAAATGGGGAAATTGTAAAAATACCATAATTTGGGGGTCTGGTAAAAGAAAGACTATAAATGACAATTCGTGCTTATTGAATTGAGGTTAAAAGAGGCAGGCAGACCTATAATCAAATTTTTCCTCAGCTATTTACTTGCTATTCATATGGGGTGAAGCAAGTTCTATAATTTCTTTTAATCATTGATTTCCACGGTATAATAGGGAAGAGTAATAGCATCTATCTTAAAGTGTTTCAAGGACTAAATGAGAGAGGTTTAATATCAAAGTATTTTAATATTATTATTCTAGGAAGAAGAGAAGAAGAAAAAACTTCTAATTGGAAAAGAATCAGATAAAGGCCACTATTTGTTCACAGATGTTTTCCTTCTTAAGGGATTTCAGCTACTCAGTGATCCCACATCTGCACCTTTATTTCTCTGATCATCCTCTTATCTCCTCCATCAAAGTTCCAGGCCAAATGCTACAGCTCTCTGAAGGCCTCAAAATCTGGAATCAATTTCTCCTTCTTTATAAAGGAAGATGGTGGAGGGCAGTGGAAAGACTTTGGGATAATTTTCTAATCTGTGTTCTAACACTTAGTACCTTGGTGATCTGGCTTGAATTACTTTAATACTTTTGAGCAATCCTTCCTCATTATTAAGCTAGGTAGTTCCCGACTGAGTTCTTATAAGAATTAAAATAAAATGATCCTTGCATTCATGGATTCCGCAAATAGTTATGATGATGTATTATGTACCAAATGCTTTCTATACTTGGGAAATGATAACCAACAACTGAATAAATAGCATTATTCTAGAAATAAACTTGAAGGATGAGAAGAAGCTGGTCCTCTAAGACTCTGGGAGAAAAGCATTTCTAGCAGAAAAAACAACAAATGCAAAGATGCAAGAAAGAATTCGTTATGTTCTGAAGAGCCACTATGCCTGGATGGCTGGAATATAGAGTATGATAAAGTACCTGTAATGAGATTTGCCTGCAAGTCTTGTAGGGCTTATGTGCAGTGGAAGGCGTTCTTATTTTTCTACTACAAGCAATAGGAAGACCCTGAAGGGTTTTTGAGGAGGGAAGTGGCATGATGACATTGTATGGACCTAGAATATTGCCTGACTCGTAGTGGGGATCAGTGAATAGTGGCTGTTGTCAAGCCCTTGCAGAGTTTTTTAAACATCTAGGGTAGCCTGTTTCATAAATCCTATCCTATGTTGTGGGGATATGAGAATAAATGTTGCCTGTTTTCTCCTTTAGCTGTGCCGTTAATTACTAAGTGGCATCATCTGTAATTTGCTTAACTTTGTATCCCCCATAATAGTAAATACAGCAATTTATCTCATTGAGGCATTCATTCGTCGGGGGAGTATTCACTGACAGCAGGGCTGGTGTGTTCCTGGTCCATGGTGTTGGCTTATTATTATTTTAATCAGAACTGAACACCTGCAACAACTCCCCATTTCCTATTTAAAAAGTCCAAAGCCTTGATTTTGGCATTCATGGCCTTTACAACAGAGTCCTAACTTACACATTTTTTTTCTCCTCTATGTGTGACCTGTATTTTTACCAAGCTAGACACTTCCCCTCCAGTTCCTGGTTTTTTCCCACCTATGAACATCTTTTTCATACCATCCTTATCTACCTGAAAGTCACTCCTCTCACCAAGTCTTTCACATTCTTTGATGCCCTGAGGCTACATTCAAGTAATATTTACCCTGTGAAGTTTACTCGTGGATTCTTTCCTTTTTGGATCCACCAAATGACTTTGTGTTACTTAGACCATATTTACATTTTGTGCTTCCTTCTCTATGCCTTGTGCCATGTAAAGACTCAATGAATATAGACTGCATAAATAAAGTGAAAAAGTGTTTCTACATTTGTTAAAAATGATGTTTAAATTTTAAAGGGAACTATTCCATTTCAACATATACCGGTAATTAATGTTATTTATTAAAATAGATGAAGCTTGTATTTCTGATTTATCCCTCTCATTTTTCTGACTTGTCTGTTTTCCGACCAAGGAACTGCCAACATCAGCCATGATAGCTGAGTGATGAGCAGATATACTAATCCCAGGAGATAATTAGTAGTCTTATGAGGCTGTGTCTTGGCAATTCAGCTTAATGTCAGTGACAAAACATCACACCCACATGTTTGTGTAAATGTCATTATTTTTCTCCAAGTTCTTCAAGCTCGAATCATAGGAATCATCTCTGACACCTCTTTTTCCTCTGATCTCTCTCTATTTTTTCCCTCATTTGCCTTTTATTTTGTAGTTTCACAATGGCTTTTTTCATTCTCACTCCTATTTCTCCAGTTCAGCCTTTTATAATGGAATCTCTATCCCAAATTCTGAAATTTACCTCTAGTTTGATACCTCTTCTTACAATGTCTTTCCCTTCTGCACATGTGAAAGTATAACTGTATCAATTTCACCAATACAGCATATGAATATTCAGCTGAAAATCCATTATTCTTTATAACATAAACTGTCAATATCTTACCTTGGCATTTGAGCTTCCTCACACTCTGACTTCAATGTGTTGTTTCAAAATCTTCTACTTTCCTTAGCAGTATATATAAAACTGGTCTACTCTCTGTTCCCAGAGCAAATCTTGTACCTAAAGCTTGTTTATGTTGTTTTTACCATCTAAAATCCCTTTCACCCCCACAGTTTCATTCTGTACAGATTTTCCTTATCCTTTATCATTTAGCTTAAGTTGAATATCCTCTGAGAAGCCTTCCCTGGCCACAGAAGGAAAGTCACTATAATTTCCTTATCATTATACATTATTTTGATTTAGAAATCAAGAAATTTGATTTCTTGCTTAAATAAATTTAGATACAAAGGCTGCTGCTAGCATTAATTACTCAATCTGATTATCAGCGAAGGAAGATTTGTCACTGCAAAGGGAATTCAATAGTTCATGACATGGAATTAACTTGTTTTTAATCTGTTGTCTTTTCCTTATTTCTTTTGCTAATTCCCTTTTTCTCTGCACGCCCCTCAAATATGAGCAAAGCAGCTATGCATTCTCTCAGTTCTATCCCAAGTCTCATCCTAGATTTTTCTCCATTGGTTACCCTGTCTTCTTCCCTGGCAAAATATCTGAACACTCGTATTATCTCTAAAATAATCATAATGATATTTAGGTATGATTATTTTAACTGAAAATAATAATTGTTATTATTTATTAACTATTAGTATTGATATACTGTCTTTCTATGGTTACTTTATGTTACCTATACACAACTATATGACATACAGTATTATTATTCCCATTTTTCTGGGAAAAAGCTAACATATATCTGAGAAAGTAAGCATTTTATTTGTAGTCATTCCTAGAATTTATTTTTTTGAAACATCATATTGAGTAGATGCTTAGGAATTGTGTGAAGGATCTGAAGATACAAAGGTGATTAAAGTGAAAAATCAATCCAGAAGACAGATTTTGGAAAAGTAATCCAAAGGAAAAAATAGGCTTTCTGAAGGAAATGAGATCTTAAGCAGATCTTTGAATTATTATCATGAAGAGATAGATTAAGAATGGAACTTGCACATGGGCGGATAAACCAAAAGAAGCCCAGTGGGTTTTGAGAGGAGGAAAGGCAAGAACCTGGAGAGGAATCAGGGAACCAGGTCATGTGGGACCTTGTGTAGTTCTTGTTAAGGAATTTTTACTTAACCTGAGAGCAATGGGAAGAATTTTTAGTAAGGGCATGTTGTAAACACATGTTTGAAAAAACACCGTATCACTGGATGCCATGTGGTCTCCTAGCTGGGTGTGGATAAGAG